>NW_004797641.1:202568-215068 GCF_000002075.1 Aplysia californica | reverse complement strand
GGGGGGGGAGGGTGTTGAACATTGCTGTGTGCTTCTTGGAAATCCTTATCGTTAAGCCCATTTTCGTTTCAATTACTCAATTCAGCGAAAAAACTGACACTTTTGTGCAGGCGCTCTATCATTCTAGCCCCAGACAGGCAAGCTCTTAGCGAGTTAGTGGGCTCGTCCCCCCCCCCCTGTAAAAAATATTATAAAAAGGTAGTTTAAAGCGAAATAAAAAAATATCTGTCCACCATTTCTATTCGAATGAAACTAAAATTATACGTAAGTGTCCAGTACGCATTAATAAACCTCTAGCAGGTAGCTGAGACCCCCCCCCCCCCAGTGTTATCCTGGGTGGGATGTTTACTCGTAAACACCAGATATTCAATATGTGAGGCAGTGTGGTGGAATCAGGCTCTCGTCAATTTTTGGGCATGTTGAGTTATTGGTGTCATCTTAAAGCTTGTTAACTTGTCTTTACTTGGATTGAAAAAATATATATTTATCTTGAATACAAGTCAAGATATTTGCGAATGAAGGAGGTGGGGGTCACCTGTTTTCAGAGGTAAAATTAGTGAGAAATGGCCGCCAAAGATAAGTTATTTCCTTAGCTTAAGAGTCCGTTGTAACTGAAAATTTACATTTTTTGTGTGCCTTTAATCAAAAATTTTCAGAAAAATCCACACAGAAATGAGTTCTTTAATGGGCATGGTGTTGAACAAAAAAACAAAAATTTGATAAAAATTCACAAACCTGCGGAAAAATGCCAGTTTCTTCACTTTGATTATTGTGACGAGAGCCTGATTCCACCACACTGTTTCACATATGGCGACGTGTATATTATTTCTCTACAGCTGGCTTACTACGTCGTTGTATTTTATTTCCTTTTGAAAAAAAAAATGTTGAAATGGTATGGGTTTAATGTCCCTATCAACAGTAGGAGGTTATTTAAGAGGCAGGACCTCCGAGTGTAGGGTCCATCTCCGAAAGAACGGAGCCAAAATAATCAGACTTTCGTTTAAAGTGTCTTTCCCAAGGACACAACGTCGAACCGAGCTGAGGCTCGAACTCCCGAACCCGCAATGTCACGATTACGGGTCTGGTAGCCTAACCACTACACCACCGACTCCACCTTCTTTCCTTTTCTTTTTCTGGAGCGATATAAAAAAGATAGACCAACTTTGTGTGGTGAGTGGACACTGCTGTGGTTTGCTCTGCCTGCTTTTTTTTTTATCTATCTTCTGTCTTCCTTACCTCTGCTTCTTTTCTTCGTGTGTTATTTTGTGGTAATACCTCTAATCTTGGACACTTATGTGACATATAGTTGTGTTGCAAGAGCCGTAAAACTCTTTCGCCAAAATTAAGCAAAAGATACTTACTGGTGGGGGAGAACAGGCGAATCTTCTGTGCTGCAACACCGAAAGAGAAAATGGAGAATTGTTTCAGAATCAGCTTTTAGATCACAATAATAATGATAATGATAATCACAACAACAACAAAAACAAAAACGGCAACAATACTACTAATAATAACGATAATAATTATGAAAATAGTAATAATGATATTAATAATATCAATAATAATAACAGTAATAATAGTAATAATAATTATGATAATAATAATAGTAACAGATTGCATTTGACAGATTATAATTTTATAGCTCTCTGAGTGTGTGTTTTGTGCGTGTATTTTTTGTGTGTGTCTGTGTGCGTGTCTGTGTTATTGTGTGTCTATGTTTGTAAGTGTGTGGATGTGTGTGTGTGTGTGTGTGTGTGTGTGTGTGTGTGTGTGTGTGTGTGTGTGTGTGTGTGTTTGTGTGAGTGTGTGTGTATGAGTGCTTATGTATAATCTAATTGTCTTTCTCTCTCTCTCTCATTATCTCCCCCCCCCTCTCTCTCTCTCTCTCTCTCTCTCTCTCTCTCTCTCTCTCTCTCTCTCTTTCTTTCTCTTTTTCATGATATTTATTTCGTCCTCTTTCTTTTCAGTCTCCACAGCATAAATGATGGTGATGAATCGACTGCACTGACGTAATTGAAAAAAAGGGCGGTTGGATCAGACAATATGTGTGTTTGTATGCGTGTGTGTGTGTGTATGTTTATGTGTATGTGTGTGCGTATGTGTGTGTATATATATGTGTGTGTGTGTGTGTGTGTGTGTGTGTGTGTGTGTGTGTGTGTGTGTGTGTGTGTGTGTGTGTGTGTGCGAGTGTGTGTGTGTGCGTGTGCAAGTGTAAGTGTATGAATGTCTTTTTGTGTGTGAGTGGTTGGTTGGCCTTGGCAGGCATAGTGGGAGCATCTCGACAGCAAAATGAAATCATCTAAATTGTGTCGATGTGGCCGTAAAACACCTACAACTACGAATATAAATCATTTATAAATCTTTCGCTTTATATGTAAAGATTAAAAATTATGCAATAGTTGACGAAACCATTAGTAGACACACTGACACACATTTATCGACTGCTGCCTATCACGTGTCTTTCATTTTGTGACAACGTATTGCCTCCAAGAATTCATGGCTTAGCATGTCAGATATATTTCTTCTTTCGATCATGGTCCATCATCTTACAGGGTCACGTCATGACAGGTTCCCTCGGCAATCTCTTCCTTGGCCAGGAGGACGTTGAAGAATGGTAGGGATTTGCGTACAGCTTCTTTGTCTTATCGATGCTGGTCGGATGACACGACGGCGTTTTCGTATACGACAGCCGAGGCCGAATAAATCGTAACGCTGGGCTTGTGTCGTGTCATGTCATGTCGTGTCATGTCAAGTCAGTCAGAGAATAGTTCTTTACTTTTCTGGGTGTCAGTCACGCATCCATTTCTAGGGCTTAAGCTGGATAATGTGGTGACTGTAATCTACATAGTGTTAAGCCGAACCTGCTCGAAGGCTCACCTTTACAAGACAATCACCTTTAGAAACGTCTACTTCCTACTTCCTACCTGGAGTTTTTTTCTCTTCTAATATTCTAATTACGCGGGTCAAGGTAACAACTTTTTTGTGTTGTACGGTGTTCGCAACTGCATAAGGCCACATTAGCGCGGGGTACACAGTAGACATTTTCAGTGTGGAAGAAATTTTGAATTTTCGCCTGGGTGGGGGCTGAAGCCTACTCTTATCTATTTTGGACCGCCGAGGGATCCTTGACGTGCGCAACTTGTACATGGGACCTCCAACATTTTTTGCCCTGATCTGAGAAAGCTAGGTGTTAGATCATACCTAGTATAAAATCAGGGGTGTTGCTGGAAGACAGCAGTAAGAAGGAGCCAATGAGTAGCAGTGGGAAGGCTGCAGAGAGAGAGAGAGAGAGAGAGAGAGAGAGAGAGAGAGAGAGAGAGAGACAGAGAGAGAGAGAGAGAGAGAGAGACAGGGACAGAGACAGAGACAGAAACAGAGAGAGAGAGAGAGAGAGAGAGAGAGAGAGAGAGAGAGAGAGAGAGAGTCAGGAGCCCAGATGATGGGGCAAAGGGTGGGGGGTGGGCGCAAATAGTGGAGACGAAAGCAGACAAAACATTGTTAGAGAGCAGGAAAGGAGGTGAAAGGAGAACATTTTAGAGGAGAAAAGTTTCTATCTTTGTCCGGATTCGAACCGGGCACCTATTGAATGAGAGGAGAACACGATAACCTCTAGACCACGAGAGCCACCTGACCACTTTTTTTTCTTCACAAAGGGTGGTCGTATTGGACAGATTCCTTTGTACTTTACACGAAATGATTTTCTAAACCCGAAACGAAAGACTCAAGCAGACCTGACACATTTGAACCCAAACGTCATAAAGGAGCCGACAGGGCACACTCAAACCGACACGTCACATGCAAACTGATACGACATTCTCAAATTAATACGACACGACGTACCCAAACTGACACGGCACAGGCAAACTGATACGACATTCTCAAATAACACGACACGACGTACTCAGACCGAAACGACACAATTAAACCGAAACAGCACTTTCAAATCTGAAGGACACGCCTAAAGCAACACAATGCATATAACAGACACGAAACGCCCAAAACAGCACCCAACTTCAAAGCTGAAGAGACACTCCCAATTCGATTTGTGAGGCAGCGTGGTGGAATCAGGCTCTCGTCAATTTTTGGGCATGTAGAAGTATTGGTATCACCTTAAAGCTTGTTCACTTGCCTTTATTTGGATGAAAAAATATCCATTTACCTTGAATACAGGTCGAGATTTTTGCGAAAGAAGGAGGTGGGGTCACCTGTTTTCAGAGGTAGAATTAGTGAGAAAATGGCCGCCAAAGATTAGTTATTTCCTTAGCTTAAGAGTCCGTGGTAACTGAAAATTTACATTTTTTGTCCCTTTAATCAACTTTTTTTCAGAAAAATCCACACAGAAATGAATTCTTTAATTGGCAGAAAAGGTGATGAGCCAAAAAACAAAAATTTGATAAAAATTCACAAACTTCCGGAAAAATGCAAATTTCTTCATTTTGTTTATTTTGACGAGAGCCTGATTCCACCGCGTTGCCTCACATATGATATGCTCAACCTGCTGTGAGTGGCACTGCATATTCCAAGTGATACAACTTTTCATGATGATATAATATCTCCCGGGGCGAAATGGTTTGAATCTTACTATGTCATTGACTGTATGACTACTCCTAAAACTAAAAAAAAATAGTTATAGAAAATGCAGCAAGTGAATAACCGTTCAACCTAATCTTACCTGAAGATACTGCAACAGCTGCAAGAAGGAGAGATAGCAGGCACAGTTTATGCATGGTTGGTACGTTTCTGGAAAGAGAGAAAATGTATCATATTATTTTCATCTGAAGGAGAGAGGGGGGGGGAGAGTGAGAGAGAGAGAGAGAGAGAGAGAGAGAGAGAGAGAGAGAGAGAGAGAGAGAGAGAGAGAGAGAGAGAGAGAGAGAGAGAGAGAAAGAGACGGGGGGGGGGGAGGGAAGAGACAGACAGAATCGGTCAGACACAGGGAGACCGAGAGAGTAGGGAGATAGAGTGAGATAAAGGGGGCAGACGAGAGCAACATAAGAGAATAAGAAGAAGAAAGGGGGCGGGGGGTCAGAGAGAGAAAGGGAAGAAATGGAGAAGAGAGATAAAAGGTGATAGAGCGAATGTAAGAGAGGAAAAGGGAAGTAAGACCAGGGTTGAGAAAGAGAGAAAAACACTGACAAAGAAGGGAAGAGAGAAATAGATAGATAGATAGATAGATAGATAGATAGATAGATAGATAGATAGATAGATAGATAGATAGATAGATAGATAGATAGATAGATAGATAGATAGATAGATAGATAAGGGTGAGAGAGGGAGAAAGAGAGATATATATATATATATATATATATATATATATATATAGATAGAGAGAGAGAGAGAGAGAGAGAGAGAGAGAGAGATGGAGAGAGAGAGAGAGAGAGAGAGAGAGAGAGAGAGAGGGGGGGGGGATGGGTGAAGGGGATGGGTGGGGAGTGGGTGAGCGCGTTTGCCTGAGTATGTTCATATTATGTCACTCCATGTGAGTATGTGTGGGTGGCTAGAGTGAGTTTCTCATCATAAGATAAAAAAAGGCTGCTCTTGTCATTGTAATTTTTTTTTAAAATAACGATAAGGTACACTGAAATAAGAATTCCCACAATAAGAAACAAGTCCACTGTTGAGATTTAAGAAACGTAAACCGTTTATTGGCTTTTCCTGACCTCGCAACTGGATTATTGTTTCTTCAAAATGATCATTCAATGTTTTACATCTTCAGTGTCACAATCTAGGTAATAATACGACTGGCCTACTCCTGGTTCATCTGTCACGCCCAACCCGTTTGTTTGTTTTTCTGTTTGTTTATTTGTTTTGTTTGAGTAAAGAGAAGCACATCGGCACAATATTGGCCATTTAGTACTGGGGTAAAAGTAAGACAGACAAACAGACAGGAACACCAGAGGGAAAGTAGTGAAGTAGGACCTTCCACTGGCGCCCTCCACCGACCCGCCGGCATACCCGTGATGTGAATGATTTCACATTGTTATACATTAGTATTTAAATGTAGATTTCTCTATATGTTTATACGGCTCCATCGGCACAATTTAGATAATTTAGGACGTAGTGGGATTCGACCATGTCTGTTAGGAAACTCGTGCAGGGAGGGATACAACATCCTAGTGGAAAATAAGCGTCGAGATACTCGATAAAGTTGTTTCCTACGTGGGAATCGAACTCGGGTCCTCTGCGTGAGACGGCAAAGCACTCAACACCTACAACACGGACTACATTCAAACATAAAGGTGGAAAGACTTTTCCCAGAGAGATTCGAACACCTTTTGTTAGCGGATACTGTGAAGGCATGATCACATCACCATAAATATGCCGAAGAAGGAGAGATCAGGAAGATGGATGTCTGATTGGAAAGAAGGAGTAAGTCACACTAGACCACCCGCCAACCACCCACAAAACTGTACTCATTTCTTCTACGTGCGACGACAAAGCGCTTATCCACTACAAAGGAGACGAATTGTTTGATAATGAAATCTTGATACAAAAAAAACACACAAAAAAAACAAAACACATCGCTAGATCTATCTCAGAATTACAAAGTACTATCTGACATTTATTTGTCCGTTTTGAGATACTAAGACATTGAGACCAGAAATCAATTTAGTTCTGTATTTTCTCTATCAAAATTGTAAGCTTATTCTGAGTCGTTCTCAACATATTGAAAGAATTGCATTAAAAAAGCTTGACATGTGAAACAATGTTTTTTACGTCAAATTTATCAAAACAAGGTACTTAGCAGATATAACTTTTCCTTCTGAGAAAGCGACCTCCTGCTTTTTTTTTTGGACTAATCTGATGACGTTGAAATAGATATTTCGAAATGATTTAGTACCTTTTAACAGCATTCAAAGGTGTGTCATACCAGCTGAATTAAGAGTCTCTTTTTTCACATTCCTCATAACTTAGCAGAAGTAAAGACAAACTGTTTGACAGAAGCTGTCATAGAACTGTAAAAACGACACAAATTCAAAGCCCTTATCAATACATTCAGACGGATCTTCTGTTAATCAATAAAGTAGAAAAAACCCTGCTGATTTAACAATTGCAAATAATGTACAACCTTTTTGATAAAGCATAATATACAATTTTAAAGAGAAAACATAATTTAGTATCAGCTTGTGCATGATTGTCCCACACAGGAACCTTCCCTATAACTTAAGTGTAACTTCGATGCTTAAAAGGTTGTCGACTTTGTTGGGATCCAGTGGTCTAGTTTTTAGCGTGTTGGCTTTCTGTATTTATATTATGATATTCTTTTCTTGCTTCATAAAACGTTGACAAGTTATGCTCTTAAAAACCGTTCTGTTCTAGACTGCTATTCATACAGACTGAGAATATTTGACCAGTAATAATTTCCTTCTGAAACACTGGAATCGTTTATTTTTGTTGAATACTTGATTCCACAAGGGCACACATTGATTCTACTAGCCAGTACACCGCCCCCCCCCCCCCCCCCCCCCCGCCAGGGTAATTGGAGACTGGGACCCTTGTTATAGAAAAAAAATAGCATTACGTTGATATTATTATTCGTTATCATAATAGGTTAAGTACTTACTTTTAGTCAAGCATCATTTTGAAAGCTAATTAAACTTCACATTGACTCTGTTGGTTGGTCTGCTCATTCCAAACCAACATTTCAAGTCTCTACGGGGGCATACGGCGTTACATCCGTTAGAGGCACGCCACTATAATTCAAACATTCCTTATTTAGAAAATGATCACTTCCCATTTGCTTTATGGTGAAGAGATGAAAAAACGGCCAAGGATCTCAGCTACCGATTCATTGTCTCACGAGACAGAGACCGAAATCGGATTCTCAGCTTTTTGGTTTTAAAAAAAATGCCTGCAGAAAACAAATCCCACGAGAAGAAATCCTATCATCAATTCCTGTGCTTGTCTTGACTTGTGTTCCGGGGACAACAAAGACACGCCCATTTATGCACGACGGTACTTCTTTAAAAAATCGCCTGACTTTAGAAGAGAAAAGTTCAAAAGAAATACTAGCTAAAGCTCGAAAGCATAATTTTATCAATAATTATTTTGCTCCTGTGTCGCAGTTTCTGGTGTTCTTTTTTTTCATTTTCGATTAAACTTTATTCTTCATTATTCACGTGAGAGCCCTAGGTGGCAGTTCAGCAATTATAATTGGCTGAGTCTTTATCTCTCTAAGGAAAAAGAAAAGCTTTACGTTGAGGTTGATTTTTGTGAGTGAAATGGAGAAGCCCTTAAAGAAATGTGATTTTAAACTATCGGAGAGAGAGAAAGCGAGAGAGAGAGAGAGAGAGAGAGAGAGAGAGAGAGAGAGAGAAATACAAAGCAGTGGGCAAATGATGATGATGATAACGATGATGATGATGATGATGATGATGATGATGATGATGATGATGATGATGATGATGATGATGATGATGCTTTTTAGAATAATACCTGCAATGATTATAAAAGTAATTGCCCCTAATCTAATTCAAATGCACTATGATCGGGAACTTAAGAAAAAGATCTTTATCTAAAAGTGCGACTTTCACCTTAATAAAGAATATTACACACAACTCTCAACTCTTTCTTTAATGTCTTCCTCTACTGTGACCAAATATAGCATTGAAATGCTGAGAACGAAAGTGTGTTTCGTATGTCCAAATTTTGAAAATCTTGTTCCAGACACAAAAATATGAAAGGAAAACCCAAGTAATCAAGAAGTAACTTCACTTTAGAGGCTTAGTTCTTTTTCATCAAAAATGGTTTTTTTTTTTTAGATAAATACAAATCATTGACTGTGGTTTAACATTTAAAAAAAATTAATGTTGCTGTATGTTTGACTGTTTTTTATATTTATTTATTATATTTTTTTCATTACCAGACAGAATCCCAGAGAGGAGAAAAATACGACTTTTCATCCTAGGTCTTCACTGCCAGAAATGTGTATTTTGATACTGAAGGAAAATTAAACGCAAGTCAAATTAGCCTTCATATCAAAGTCCTATCGCTTACATTATGCCATTAAGTTTAAACTTATAAACGTAAGCTGGATTGGAAATAAAGAGAAAGGTTAAAAAAATTGAAAACGTAAAACAAAGGTGCAATTAAAAAAGAAGACACATATTAAACAAAAGAACATAAAATAAATAGTCTCTTGTGCTCACGTACTTGGCAGGCTTTATCGAAATGGGCATTAATTAACATTGGGGGTGGGGGTGGGGGGAGTGGGATCCAGAAAAATAAAGAGGAAGGTTGAAAAAGAAAAACGTGAAGCAAGCAGGATGTGCATGCAAAAATAAGTAAACAAATTTGACAAAACAACGCATATATATAAATTTATGCTCATGTACTAAATGGCATTCACAAAATGGACAGGGCACAGCTTAGTCGTGAAAGGCCCAAGAAAATTAAAGGGAAGGTCGCCCCCCCCCCTTTCCCCGTAAAACAAACAAAGATAAACAAAAAGGAGAAAACAAATAAAACTAAATAACACATAACATTATTACTTTATGCTCACGTACTTGGATGGTTTTCTCAAAAATGGGCACAACTTAGCAGTGGCGGGCGTTCAGGAAAGATCCTTGCTCACGGGTCTCCGTAAAGATGTTTCTGGGTTGCAATGACAGGCCCAAGAGCTGGTTCCTTCCTTCCTTCCAGACAGAGAGAGAGAGAGAGAGAGAGAGACACTGGCGTGCGTGTGTGTGTGCGTGTCTGCGTTCCTGTGACGGTCTCCTTCTACTACTGTTCTCGTCTCTCCCGCCGCTTGGTGGCTTGCTTGCCCTGCCCGTCCGCGCTTCTGAGCTCTTGTGCCAAGTTGGAGCGGTCGTGGCTAGCCAATAAAGTGGACGCAAGCCGGAGGGCGGACATCCGAGGCGTGACTGACCTGTCTCCGTGGTCTTTCCCACGTCTTGGAGTCCGTGCATGATGCATCTCTTCAATCTTGAGCCTTCTGGTGGCCATTTATTAGGGGCGTTGTCTAACAAAGAGGGAGAAATGCATCGCTCACCGCACCTTGGTAGACACACAATTGGTTTCTATCTATTTACGGCGAGAGAAAAAGGGACTTACGAAATTATACATGGAAAGGATCCATACTCTAGAACGGCACTTCGTTTGACGCTTTGTCATTTAGGAAAGTATAAATGAATGCTCTTTGTATTTACAATTAATTTATAGAAGTTTGTTGCATGAGAAAAGGGAACTTATGGAACAATGGATCGATAGAGATCTTTTTGTTTGTCCCCTCCTCTGCCCACGGGGGAGTTTAATCCTCTAGATAGTATCCCCAGAGTGTGAAGACTGACTCGTGATTCTTAGAGCTCAGGAAATCGTGACGTATCTATTTCTGTGTTGACGTAGGTCTTATAGAGGCTACGTCCGGACAATGTTCTGATACAGTCAGGCTCGGGTCGTGGGAAATGAATGGGCACAAGGTTTTGATAAATGGAAGAGCTGATAGCTAGTGGAAGGGATACATGAATGGATGGAAGAAAAGAACGAAGGAAGTGGTCTTGCCCGGATGAGGAAGGAGGAATTGCATCTAGTTTTATTTACCGATGGAGGAAGTACATCCAGTATCATTTGCCAGTAAATAGTAGACGACGGGTTAAAAATAATGCTTCAGTGGGATTTTAATGCCCTTACGTGTAATAATAATGCGTTTAGAAAGTATCTGTATGGGATTTAGCACAATGATAAGAGCAAAGGAGAAGGAAAACGGAAGGAACATAGGCAAAAGTTAACTACCCGGAAGAGGAAGGAGGGACTATAATATCTATAGTACGGTAAAAAAAGAATCGTGAGACAACCTATCCCCAAGCATCTCTTTAACTGGTGAATCAATATCCCCCATACTTTGCACGACAGTAGGTATCAATTTGTCTCAATTTAATCACCTTTTCCCCTAACAGTTGTGACTACATTTTTTAAAAAATTCCTCATATAAATGTCCGTAATGCATGAAATAGATTATTCACGCCGCTTCCCACTTCTCACACACATTTTGCATACGTGTATGGCCTACGTCAGAGCTCATCAATGACACATTTAAGTCGGCAAAACTTATTACTAGAAATTGATTTTACAGTGAACACTTTTTTTGGTGTGTGCACTAAAGGTTCTCAAAACATGCGTTCTATAAAGATAGTGTAACGATTAGAAAAAAATACGGACTTCCTGCAAAAGCGATGTTGCCCCAGCTGGAAACCTTTTAAAGACTGTGAAAACCACAAACTTGGATTTTTAATTAGTATTTATCAAGGAATTTTTTAGAATACAATAACAGGTGTTTACGAAAATATTGACCTGTTGTGTTAAGGCTAATTGATACAAGTAATTGTGCAAAAGCTGAAGAGTCTATGTTCAATAGGTTAGGAAATTAATTTTAACAATAAGTTGCGCCATGATTTTTTTTTTACCGCACTGTAGTGCTATTTGCCAATGAGTTGTAAACGATAGGTTAGAAATAATGCTTTTGTGGGATTTTAGTGTTTCCCTTTTAATGCATTTAAAAAAGTATCTGTATGGGAGCGTGGTGGAATCAGGTTCTCGTCAAAATAATCAAAGTGAAGAAACGCGCATTTTTCCGCAGGTTTGTGAGTTTTTATCAAATTTAAGGTTTTTGGCCCAACACCTTTCATGCCCATTAAAGAACTCATTTCGGAGTGGATTTTTTTGGAAAAACGTTAAATAAAGGCACAAATAATGTAAACTTTCAGTTACCCTGGACTTTTAAACTAAGGAAATAACTAATCTTTGGTGGCCATTTTCTCACTCATTTCACCTCTGAAAACAGGAGACCCAACCTCCTTCTTTCGCAAATATCTCGACTTGTATTCAAGATAAATGGACATTTTTTTCATCCAAATAAAGACAAGTGAACAAGCTCTAAGATGATACCAATAACTCTACATGCCCCAAAATTGACGAGAGCCTGATTCCACCACGCTGCCTCACATATGTATGGAATTTAACACGATGGTAAGAGAAACAGAGACGGGGAACAGAAGGAACAAACAGAAGAAGGAATACAGAAAAGAAAATGACCGGCCCTCCTTTAAAAAAAAATGCTCAAACTCAAAGTGTCTTTTGTATATGACGTCATATCGACTCAATTGTGGCCCCGCGTAGAGTAGAGAGCCAGAATGTGCACACTAGGTCATGTGGTTTTCGAATGGAGAGCTGAAATGTATTTTTACGAAGAAGACAGGGACAATAAACCAAAGCACATAATACCAATGTGTACATCCTTTCACATCTGTTTTTTTTTTTTTTGGCGGGGGGTTCCATTAATTACCTAAAGCATTATTATTATTAAATATCTTCATGTTGTATAGTGGTAGATTTGAGAACTTCAACTCGTCGGAGAGATCATGGACACCAGCTCGTTGATTAATTATTTGATTAATTAATTAATTGATGGATTGATTGGTTGATAGATTGCTTAATTAAATGATAAATCAATTGTTAAAAATTATTTAACTAATTTATTTGTTGATTAAATTTATATAATTTTT
>NW_004797641.1:200042-201569 GCF_000002075.1 Aplysia californica | reverse complement strand
AGGAGGGGGGTGGAGAGGTAGAGGGATACAGAAGGGGTGGGTGGAGAGGGACGATGGATGTGTGAGAGGTAAAAAGATACTGGAGAGGTGGGGGAGGAGAGGTAGAAGATACTGGAGAGGTGGAAAGAGGTATGAAGGTACAGGAAGGGAGGGAGGGATGAGGTGGGGAAGGGCGGGGGTTGAGCTGTTCCAGCGGGTTTCTATGACGTCCCGAGAGGTGGAGTGCAGCAAGTAACATTACTAACAAGTGGTTTGATACCTGTTGCGTAACAATTCCTCTGCCGGCTGTGCAGATGTTCTAAGCCAAGCACTATATGTTTTTATGATCTGAGTTTCTGAACGTCTAGACCAAGCACAAGAATTTGAATTTTTTTATTTGTTTGTTTGTTTGTTTGTTTGTTTGTTGGGTGGATGGGTGGGTTTTTAGTATTGTTGTTTTTTGTTTTTGTTTTGTTGGGTTTTTTTGGGTGGGGTCTGTTTTGTTGTTTGTTTGTTTTTTGTTGGGGGGGGGTAGGGGGCTGTTGTTTTTGTTTTATTTTGGTTTTTTTGTTTGTTAATGTTGTTTGTTTTGTTTTTGTTTGTTGTTGTTTTGTTTTTTTTGTTGTTTTTTTTTGGGGGGGGCGTGTTGTAGGTAAAAATTTAGAAGAATGAAAGTTTGATTTTTTTTTCTCTGTCCAGAAAAAAAATTGTTTTCAAGTCTGAACAGTTTGCCGACCAATTGATGTTCTTCTTTTGCTGCAATACTGGGCTCGGTCTTATCGGAGATGGACGTGGATTATTTCGGAGATTCCACCTCTTAAGTGACATTTCAGTCCTATTGGGAAATGTAAACAACAGTAATTCGGTATAATAGGGGATAAAACACAATAAAATTTGGGGTTTAAATCCGATACAGTATCATTAAACTGTAAAGTTTGATTTTTAAAGTTGTTTTTTTTAAATCTGGTAGTAAAACCGACCGAGAGACTTCCTACATGGGAACAGAGAGAGAGAGAGAGAGAGAGAGAGAGAGAGAGAGAGAGAGAGAGAGAGAGAGAGAGAGAGAGAGAGAGAGAGAGAGGGGGGGGATAAAGACAGACAGAGACAGAGGCAGAGACATACAGACAGATAGACAGACAGACAAACACTGATTAACACACTCCCATACATACAGTAGAGAGAGAAAGAGAGAGGTGATAGCTAGAGAGAGACAGAACAACACAGAGAGAGAGAGAGAGAGAGAGAGAGAGAGAGAGAGAGAGAGAGAGAGAGAGACAGAGACAGAGACAGAGCACAAAGGGAAAATAGCATTGCAGTGACAGCAACGAGGAGCAGGGGAGGCAACCACATAGTTCTGCTTGTTGTTTTTAAAAGTTATGTCCCTTCAAACAGAAAGCTCCTGTCAATTTGAGGCCAGTGCCTTTCATTTTCATTCTGAGATGACGCTAACATACATTCGCTTACAAGGAAGAGCTTTCTTGTGTACTTTTCGAGGGACGGATGTGTATTATTATTATTGTGTGTGTTTGTGTGTGTGTGTGTGTGTGT
>NW_004797641.1:193464-198642 GCF_000002075.1 Aplysia californica | reverse complement strand
CCCCCCCCTAACCGCTAATATAGATATATAGAGAGAAAGATGAATGGGAGAGAGAGAGAGAGAGAGAGAGAGAGAGAAGAGAGAGAGAAGAGAGAGAGAGAGAGAGAGAGAGAAAAGAAGAAAGAGAGGGAAAGATAATAATTATATGAAGAGATGACAGATGAAAAAATATTTATGAGAAAATTGAGAAAATG
This sequence comes from Aplysia californica, assembly GCF_000002075.1. Classification (NCBI taxonomy): domain Eukaryota; kingdom Metazoa; phylum Mollusca; class Gastropoda; order Aplysiida; family Aplysiidae; genus Aplysia; species Aplysia californica. The sequence goes on along the minus strand of NW_004797641.1, from coordinate 198,448 downwards.
TCAGGAACTGCAGTATTATTGCGTACCTGGGTCATTTTGCTGGGACTTTTTATCCCTGGCAGCCTGGGTTGACCCTGACAGAGTAGAGTGAGGTCCACTACCAAAATTACCTACATCGTATCAAAGGATGTTAAAACCATATATATATTTATTATAGTCAGGGAGTAGAAAAACATGCTCTATAATTTATCGTTATCGGCTCGGTAGGCTGCACAAAGCCATAGCGTCACTACAGCTAGTCCGTTAGCTCAGTTGATATTATGCTGGGCAGCAGGGAGCGAGAGGCTCTTGTTCAAATCCCAGACTGGGTGTTCTTGAACTTGGACGTTTTCAGGAGTCTTCAAATTCTTAACCCACTTGACTGTGGCCCTGTCTGAGAGAGACGTTAAATTCAGAAACATAATAGTGCTGATTGAGGTTTTACATAGTTTAACACTTATTTGACGGGTGCTCTGGTATAGTTTACGCCTTCTTTCCTATCAAACACCCATCGTCCTTATATCCCCTCTCTTGTTACACGTCTTATCTTCGGAACTTATATGACGTTGATTGTGTTGCAAGTGCCATAAAACGCTTACTAAAACATAACACGTACAGCCTCATCACCTCTCAGCACTGTCGGGGCAAGTTTTGGCGCACACAGGTGACACTTTAACCTACTTTTGAGCAGGGACAGACAAAAAAGGCCCACCCTAGCGAGCTTAAAACCGGTCCTAGATGGGAGCGAGGCTTCATCATTCGTCACGTTCTCCGACACGTCAAGCCAGCCCCTTAAATGAAGCCTTAACTCTTTTAGGACGTAACGGGCACAGTTCTGGGAGATTTTTACTTTAAAAGACAGTCCAGTTTTTGACAAAATTTAGTTATCCAATTCACTTGACACTTCACCACCGTAGAACTAAACAAAGATCTGTCTGATATTTTTGGCCGTTTAGAATTACTAAGAGCATGGATTTGAGCTATCATAATCAGTAGATTATTCAGAGTCGTTATCAAGATATTCAAAGAAATCTTTTGATAGCTTGATATGTTGTGAAACTCAACATTTTGTAACGTCAAATTAATCAAAACTAGGTGCCGAGCAGAAAGAATTTCGTAATTCTTAAGTCTAGGATAGCGATTTTATAACCCGGCGCACGATTCGATCTGAGCCTGGTAACGATATCTTAATGAATAAGGTGCAGAAAGTATCTTGAAGATCTTCGATGCTACTGGCAGTTGAGAGCAAAAGGTGTATTTTTCGGCACCCCTGAACATTTTTTGAAACTGCATAATATACTGTCTTATAAAATAAAACTCTACATTAATTTTGTCCGCTAAGAGGGAAACCAAATGCGACGTCACGCCCTATTCAAAGAAGCATACACAAATTAGAACTCCGAATTTAAAGATTTCTTAGTGTACATACATCTTGTTGTTTGCCTTTTAGAATTTTAGATGAGGGAAATAGCATTGATAATTCCATATTATCCTTCTGGCTTTTTTTGCAGCCTTTCTGCTTCTTCTCATTGGTTCCTTCTTACAGATGAGGCTGTACGTCAAGAACACTCCAATATTGTGCATGCGCTACTTGCTAGGTTTAAGTGGCATCAGAGTACGCCATAGGATAGCTCAGGCAAAGATGTATCTCAGTGCAATGGGCAAGAAGGATCATCCACTTCACAAAGCACTTCATGACAACAGGAGAGGCAGAATCAAGAGAGGAAAATCTTGGATGGCGGAAGAGGAGGATTCCATGAGAAAAACCTGTGTACCTGAGAGCCTACCACTAGGCGAAGAATGGGAGCAGGTGGCAGGAGAATACAGGGACCTCACCAAGGTCAAAATAAGCATGGGCAGAGACAGAGGAAATGTTGCGGCATCCATCAACGAGAGCGATATCAACGAGATTGTTGACACAAACTCAAAAGAAGAGGGTCCTGTAATTTAAATAGATGGTTCAGTGAAAAGGGATAGCCAGCGAAGTGGATGGGGATTTGTTGCATTCGCCAACAATAAAATAATACACAGTGCATCTGGACCCGGCAGCAGGGCTACATCAAGTATTCGAATGGAAATTGAAGCCATCACGAAAGCACTTGATTGGATGACCCAAGATCGCCCCCACACAACCCATGCTGTTCTTATCACTGATTCCATGTGTACCCTCAGAAGGGTCGAAAAAGGTTTCCTGAGAACAGAATGGATTCAAGTTATCGAAGCAACACCAATACGATCGCTCGAATGGATTTTCTGCCCTGGCCACGCAGGTGTTGGGGAAATGAAAAGGCCGACAGACTGGCTGGTGAGGCCACCTCAGTTGACAACATGGTTCAATCAGAAAGGGTCGAGATCCTGAAACGTCTCTCTCGCCAGCTGATTGAGGAGGAAAATAGGGAGGCAGAGGCTAGTACTGTCGTGGAGAGGATGATGCTTTTGGGATTACAAAAAGGAAGCGGAAAATCTGGCGTCCTTGCAGGAAAAAAACCAGAAGAACTTTCAACCAGGTGTGCAATGGCACTATCAGTGGAAAGACCCTCGGCGACATTTTAGAGAGAACAACAGAGCATCAATGGACACATCCGGAGTGCAGGGATATTGCTTCCTGAAACAATGAACAATTCTTTTTACTGCTGTCTTTCAGCCACACTTCTGATCTTTGGGTAGGAAATATCTTACACCTAGCTTTCTTGGACAAAAGCGAAAAACCTCGGAGTTCCTGCGTGCCGGTTGAGCCCGTTAAAGATCTCTTGGTTGTCCAAAATCGATAAGAGTAGGTTTCGATCACCACCTGTGCAAAATTCAAAATTACATGTCATCCCCACCAAACTAAGTGTTCAATATGTCCCACTCGCTCATTAAGACCATATGCAGTTGCTGGTACCGTAAAACACTTACAAGCCCCTCCCCCAAAAATTAAAAAAAACAGAAAAAAGTGAAGTTATTATTTAAGTGCCTCAGAACAGCGCGCCTTCAAGCTTTGTCGAGCGATTGAATGTACGTGCTCAGTTTGTTAACTATTTCATTGAGGTGAAGACGTATGCTAATTAGTTTTAGTAAGAGTTTTACGGCACTTGCAACACAAATGGGTAATTTAAGTGCCAAAGACTGGAGGCATTGCTTTAGAGCAACAGACATGGAAAATGAGTCGAAGACATAAAGGAGATAGATGTTTGAGAAGAAGGAAGGAGCAAACCACAGCAGAGCACTCGCAAACAACCCACATTGACGTACTCGTATGCACTAGCTTGTTTTCTCCAAAACATTTTCAGTGATTTGTTTTCTGTTTGGCTATAGGAGTTTTAGGAGGTATAACGACATCTAATTTAACATTCTTAACTAAGAGGAACAAATATGTGATTTGAAAGTATGTTAAAATAATATGTGCGGCAGCGTGGTGGAATCAGGCTCTCGTCAAAATAATCAAAGTGAAGAAACTTGCATTTTTCCGCAGGTTTTTTAATTTTTATCAATTTTTTGTTTTTTGGCTCAACACCTTCCATGTCCATTCAAGAACTTATTTCTGTATGGATTTTTCTGAAAAACATTGAATAAAGGCATACAAAATGTAAATTTGCAGTTATGAACGGACTCTTAAGCTAAGGAAATAACTAATCTTTGGCGGCCATTTTCTCACTAATTTGACCTCTGAAAACAAATGACCCCCACCTCCTTCTTTCGCAAATATCTTGACTTGTATTCACGATAAATAGATATTTATTTCATCCACATTAAGACAAGTGAACAAGCTTTAAGATAATACCTATAACTCTATATGTCCAAAAATTGACGAGAGCCTGATTCCACCACGCTGCTTCACATAGGTGAACAAAAATAAAAAGACAGGAATAGTATGTGATTGCAATAACTATTATTTGAATATCTTTAATTATCACGTTATCTCTTCTGTTCAGACGTAGATGGCAGCAAAGTCTCAGGAAAGAAGGGGTTAAGGTTCATTATAAACTAGTTGTTTTTTTTTTAACCCATGCGTTTCAGTTTAGCATACTGGCGTCTGTAGTATAGCGAGGAGTTAAGCGCTTCGTCTTAGCACGCAGAAGAGCGGAGTTCTATTTCCGTGTCTGGAGGTGTTTTTTAGGTTTTTTTTGAATTTGTTTCGAATTCCGTCTGTCTGCAGGGCACTATTCTTCTCAGCTCGGACTGACCCTGACTAGCAGGATAAAAATATCCTCACCTTAAATGATCTAAAACTTGTCGATTGGGTTGTAAAACTTCTTGTATTACATGTTTAATATAAAAAAAGAAAGCTATAGAAAAATGAAGAAAAGTACAGAGTATTTTGAATTTAGGAATTTTTTTTTTTAGTACCTGATCATGTTCCTTTGATCGTTTTCCCATCATGGTGTTCACTGGTCTGAAACAGATAGCCGTTTAATGATCTTTTGTAAACCCTGTTTGGTTAATTAAGAGACGAGGCCTTCAAAGCTAACGTCCATCTCCAGTACATTATAGCCAAGCTTATTTGGTTCAGAGTCGTGAATACTAACCAAAATATCCCCCAAATTCTATTGAAAAAAGGAAGCACAAACACTAAGGAAACTTAAACACTGAATACTTTGTACTGACATCATCATCTGTCATCTGTCACCATCGCCACTATCTACACTGCAAGTTCTACATTAACTCTTTAATGCGCATTCTGGTCAATCGACAACGTTTGAATACTGGTAGTTTTCGGATTTGCTTTGAAAAAGAAGCATAACTGCTTTGTTATTTAATCAGATTGATTTTTAAAAAATCTGAATTCTAAAACGTCAGGCAACAACAATCCAGCCATGGAATATGCAAAAATGTGTCTCTGGTTTGGGTTTCATAGCTCGAAATAATATTTTTTAAAAGACAATCGGTCTGCTGCTGATCGGTCACTGTCTACTACATCCTTAATCAGAAACCCCTCAATCATTACTTTGTGGATAAAAAAAAACCTCCCTAATATTATTGCTTTAGAAGTACTGATACATACTCCACCCCCACCCCCCCCATT
>NW_004797641.1:192077-193364 GCF_000002075.1 Aplysia californica | reverse complement strand
CACACACACACACACACACATACACACACACACATATACACACACATACACACACTGGAATAGTGTGACAAAATTGAGCTGCAATTCTATAAAATTGATTATAAACCGCGATCTTAGCGCTAATTTATTCTAGCTCCATTTTTCCGGCTCTGATCAAAAGCATTTTTGAAAGAGCTGAATTCCAGTATTCATGTATGTTATACTCTGAGCTTTTTAAATAACAGTTCTACAGCATTTGCAGCACAGTTCGGCATTAAAAGTTCCGAAGATTACAAGAGATTACGAAACACAAAAATAAGAGGTAAGGACCATATAGTTTGATAGTAAAGAAAGAGCAAACCACACCATAGCACCCGTCAACCACCCACATAAAAATTCTCGTTACTTTTTGCAAGCAAACTGGAAGAATTCATCCCAAATTTTACGGATCTTATAGTCTGTGATACGTGTCACTTCATCTTAATTACAAAGTTCTTTCTGACATTTTTGTCTGTTTTGAGTAACTAAGACCATGAGGTCAGAAACCAAATTAATGGTCTATCTTCTCAATCAAAATCGTAAGCTTATTCGGAGTCGTTATCCGGATATTATTCAAAGAATTGCATTCGAAAAAGCTTGACTTGATATGAAACTCAAAATCTTTGACGTAAAAATGTTTCCGAAACTATGTAGATCTACAGAGCAGATACACCTTTATGATCCTGGGGTAGAGGCGTGTCACATGGTGTCGTATGCAAATCATTCTCTGTGGCCCTTGACTTGTGCGACGCGCACTAAAACACGGTTGTTCCTATTTACAGACCAGTCTGTCAGTCATTCAACTCTTCCTCTCCATTCTAGATTTTTTCCCCTTCACCTTGTTTCCTCCATGATATGTGACTCCGTCTTTCATTCATCTATGAATTCGCCTTTGATCCATCCATGATTTCGTCTTTTCTTTTTTTTATCATTCCGTTTTTTAAAAATTCGGCAAGGCACCCGTTTCAATGATTATGTCACTTCACTGTTCCTTTCTTTTATCACTCCTTCATCAATGATGCCTGTAGTGTAGTGGTTGGGCGCCTCGTCATCGCATGCAGGAGACCCGATTGAGGAGAATATTTATCCAGCTGGGATGTTGTATCCTTCTTAATCTGGTTTGGCCCAGACAGGCAGGGTCGAGACTCCCATTCTAAATTATCTTATAGTGCCGATGGGGGCGTATAAACACCTACATAAAAAAAGATTAATATGAATTTTTTTTTAAACCCTCAGTCTTTCGTTACTGAATGTCCCTTTCCGTAGTTC
>NW_004797641.1:188420-190002 GCF_000002075.1 Aplysia californica | reverse complement strand
AGATAGATAGATAGATAGATAGATAGATAGATAGATAGATAGATAGATAGATAGAGAGCAAAAAAGAGGGAGAGAGAACTGAAATAGAAAAAACAATACTGAGGATGGGCCGTACATCTTTAAACTTTCGTCTTCTTCTTCTTCCTCGTTCTCGTCATCTTTGAACATAAACCTTGCGTTTTAGTGAGTGTTTTACGACATTTGCAACACATTTGCCGAAGACTAAAGAAGTTACAAAAAGGTAACTCACAAAGAAAAGGACAGAGGCAGTGTTTCATATGCCACCGCCTCCAATCTAGGTACATCTATTCCCTGTGTGATTGCCTCATCCCTGATCGTGCCTCTATATTTTCAAGTTCCTGCCCCCCCCCCCTCCCTCCATACCGTGGTCAAAAAGCGGCTATGGTTTCTCAGTTCCCTGATGGTTTAGAGCCCCCTTCAACAACAGAAGTTTATAGAACTTCTTCACTGCTGTGTAGACGTATATTATATACTCGCTTGTTTTCCTCAAATCTGAACTTCTGTCATTATTCTGCTGTCATTTATTATTTGGGAAAATTCAAGGTGATGTGATTATAGCTCGTGCAATTTTTAAGCAACAGGAAAAACATTACGACTGAAGAGAAAAAGTTATAATATTTTCTATACGAACAAGGATGAAGACTTCTCTGCAAATGAAGGGTTTAAGGGAAGAGGCCTCCAATTATAACAATCATCCCTGATACGACCGGGCCAGGTGGGCCGGCAGTTTTTGAAAACTTCTCACTATCCAAGGGTAAGAATATCTTGTCCGAAATTCGAATCATGTCCATCCACATCGTAGCAATGATACCAGTATAGCTAATCAAACACTTCTTTTGCTCTATCCATTTATTCTTATTGACCAGTTCACTACCCCCCCCCCCTTACATTCTCCCTTCTACACCCCCTTAAGGTGTATGGCGAAAAAACATATTCACAAGCGTTTCATGTCTATTGTGAAGAACCGATTGACAACTGGGTGACCCGAGGATAGTACTGTAAAGTAAACGTACATGCGCGGGAGACTGTGCTTCTTACTTGCAACGGTATATTATATCTGACCGTGAATTTCACTGGTGTAAGGTCATTCTGGGGGAATGACCCCGAATGGGAATCGAACTCAGATGTCCTGCAAGGCTAGTATAAACTATTTATTCATTAGTAATCGTGCATGGCTATTGTGCACAACTGGTTCAGTTGCTATCATGCATGGCTATGATGTAAATCGACCATGGGTAGTTTATTCTTCTATACACAATCACATGGCTCAATCCTCTGAGTGTAGGCGACTATGGTGTTACAGTTAGACTCTTTGCAGTTGCACACGAAAGGCACGAGTTATATTACAGTATGTGGAGAATTAGTTCTTATATATCGGTCTTTACGTTGAGATTTTGCATCCCTGTTAGCCCTGGCTGGTCCAAACAGACAGGGGTATAGCCCGCTTCCTAAATGGTTCAAATTGTGTTGATCGAGGTGTAAATTGAACCTAGTATTTTAGTGGACAAACTTATCTGCCAATCAAAAAGAAATACCTGGCCAATAATTTTTTCAAGGTGGG
>NW_004797641.1:182267-187979 GCF_000002075.1 Aplysia californica | reverse complement strand
GGATATTGTTTTCATTCAAATAAAGACAAGTGAACAAGCTTTATAGTGACACCAATAACTCTACATGCCCAAAAATTGACGAGTGCCTGATTCCACCACGCTGCCTCACACATGGTTCTGCATGTCGTTTCAAGACACTTGAATAAACATAAAGGCCTTGAACATCTAGCTCTCACTGGCAACATTAAAGGTAAACGAGGCAGAGGTAGACCCAGTGCCACTAACTTGGAGTGCCTAAACAGATGGGTGACAGAAAAAGATAAGGATAAGGTGTTGCTTTTTTGAAAGCTTCTGAGCAAACGAGTGAATGGAGAACCAGGAAAGCTGATGTCAGTTGCAGATCTGACACTAGATGGTGGTATCAGTTAACTATTTACAAATAATATCGTTCATGTCAGTCAATTCTGGTTTCTAATAGTTGTAAAGGTTGCGTGTTCATTTAAGAGGTGTGCTGCTTTGACCTCACCTGTGAGGACCAGTCTCGGTTGTGTGGGACTCATCCCAACAGAATGACAAATACTAGACAAAATTTCCATAATATTAATTAATATGACGATGCAACTAACCTAATTCGTGTGCAAAGCGAAAAAACTAATCATTCTACCACAAAACCAGCCAGAATAAGCTGAAAGGTGACTATTTTATTATGTAGAAAATGCATGAGTAAAGAAGGAATCCCCTCCCCCCTTAATTAAATGAAAAAAAAAATGACAAAGAACACAAAAAGAGCCTGGCCTAGAGGTCAACGTCCCCTTCAGCCAATCAGCCATTGTCTCGAGGGGGGAAAAACTACGTTGAGAACTCGCAATCTGTCTAGTGGGGTTTTTTTTGAAGGAGCATTGCGCGAAGCGTGAAGTTAGGGAAGGATCCATCATATATTTTATGTTTGAATTAGAACAGACAGTGGCCTGACGCCATTGACTGAGTTTTAAATTGAGAAGGGGAAGGTGCAAAGAAGACTTTGATTGATTGCTTTAAGGGGACATATAAAAAGAGATCGTGTCATGGCATCATGCGTTCTTCCAGTCGGGTTGGCTTACGTAACGTACGGGTGAGTTTTGTAGATTTTGTAGCTTTTGGTGTTGAGTAGCCAATGAGGTGCATTTATTAGGTTTTGAGTAGTTTGCAGTTTCTGGTGAAACATACGGGTGGGTTTTGCAGATTTTGAAGCATTTGGTGTTGAGCAGCCCACGAGGTGTATTTAGGTTTTGAGTACTCTATAGTTTTTGGTGAGACGTGCGGGTGAGTTTTGTTGATTTTTGTGTTGAGTAGCTTGTTTAGTGTATTTAGGTTTGAGCAGTCTGTGGTCTTCGGATGTTTATGAGAGTTTTTAACTATTTTTTAATTCATTTAAAAAAAAGATTATTTATCAGGCTCTTATTTTTGTTTTTGGTAAAACGTGCGTGTGAGCTTTGTAGCCATTGGTGTTTAGTAGCCTTTGAGGTGTATTTTGGATTGTGTTTTTTCCCCTTATTTTTTGTAGGTGTTGTTGTTGGTTTTTTTAAAAGGGCGGACATCTTGTAGATATCTTTGTTAGGTAACTTATCTAGTGTAGTTAGTTTTGGGGTAGTCAGTACTTTTTAAAAGTCTATACTGGGCGGGGGGTGAAACGCTCGGGTGGGTTTTGTGTCACTTTTTAAAGTGTTCAGTAGCGTAGTTTTTAGTGCATTTAGGTTTTGTGTTCTCTTCCGTCTTATTAAGTCTGTGTGGGGTTTGGGTTTGTTTTGTGTAACGTGTGGGTGAGGTTTGTAGCTTTTGGTGCTATGTAGCCTTTGTAGTGTATTAAGCTTTTGGGTACTGTCTAAACTTGGACGGCTATGTGGGTTTGAGGTTTCTAATGGTGTAACGTTTGGATGCTTTGTAGCTTTTTGGTGTTAAGTAGCCTATTGAGTATTTGTAGGCTTTGGATATTATGTAGTCTTTTAAAGTCTTTGTGATATTTTTGGGGTATTTTGTGTGTGTGTAAAGTATGGATGAGTTTAATAGCATTTGGTGTTGAGTAGCCTGTGTGGTGTATTCAGGTTTGAGGTAATCAGCAGTCTTATGAAACTTTGGTGTTTTGTAGTCTTTACCTGTTTAGGGTAGTTACGTATTCGGTCGTCAGTAGGCTGCAGTCTTTTAGCAAGTGGGTTTTTTTTTGGGGGGGGGACACCCTTGGGAGGCCCCACTTCTTTATTTTGCTTCTGCTGTTTCTGTCCTTCTGAATTACTTTTCCCAGAACCAATTAATGACTATCAATGTGTTGATGTTCTTCTCTTTACTCAAATAAAACAAACAAGGAGTCTTTTTAAAGTTTATACATCTTGTTTGTTATGGTTGTTTTTGGGTTTTTTTCTATTTTTTTCGAGGGTGGGGGGTGATCAGTCTACTCCATATAGTTAGTTTTGAGTTATCAAATTACCGTTTGTGAATAACGCATGTTGCGCTTCTTTTAGGACTACGATAATCGGACACACACTCACTCACACACACACACACACACACACACACACACACACACACACACACACACACACACACACACACACACACACACACACACACACACACAAATACATACAAACACGCAGACATATACACACACTCTTTAGCTCGCTATATCATATTTACATCTCTCTAACACACTCGCTCTTCACTCCTCCTCCTCCTCTTCCTCTCTCTCTCTCTCTCTCTCTCTCTCTCTCTCTCTCTCTCTCTCTCTCTGTCTGTCTCCCTCTCTCTCTGTCTCCCTCTCTCTCTCTCTCTCTCTCTCTCTCTCTCTCTCTCTCTCTCTCTCACTTACACACACACACACACACACACACACACACACACACACACACACACACACACACACGAGCAACACACACATACACACTCAAACACACACACACATATACACGCACTCACGTTCACACATTGGTGTCTGCCTGCATTCTCTTTCTGTCTCTAAAATAATATTTGAATTTGTTCCTAAGTAACATACATCTTTTGAGAGAGGAGTTACTCGACTATAAATCAACATAAAGATTTGAACATATGAGATGGCACCCGGCTTCGTCGTTTGAACATGCCATCTGCATGACTCGGAGTTCACAAGCCTTGAACCCAAGTCCCTCAAAACTTAATTAACTGCCGTGTGAACAATCTATAAAGCCAGTGATTTTAAGTGTTGTAGTTAATGGAGAGTGTCTGGTGAAAAGCCTCGTTTTGCAACAACATCGAAATAAAATAAACTATGTATGTGCGTGTTTGGCGAGTGGGGGGTGGGGGTGCGAGAGAAGGTTTGCAGTTAATAGCAACGTCCTTACTAGTGGACCCAAATACCTATAGATTAGAGTTTGAGAAAGTCCTATGATGCCTGCCAGGTAACGATAAAGGATAGGCCTATAGAAATGTCTCTTATCCAATATCACCGCTTGGCTAGCGGTGGCCAACTTGAATTTAAAGCTATGAATAGAAATCAATGTATCTCCTTTGAAGTTTATAGTACATTTTTCTTTTACTTCTGTATACGGAGACGTTTTAGTTTATTATTGTTTTCACGAGGAGTTTTGTTAGAATCATAGCCATGAGTTGTATTATTCTAATCCTTGCACTGTCTTGGCCACCACAGTTTTGCTCTCTGTGTCTCTCAGTATCTTTCTTTTTCTCTCTATCTATGAGAATAAACTTTATGCCGTAAAAATGTTAGAAAGACTCACTGACTGGTTCTGAGTAAGGAGAAGCACAGCGACACAATAGTGCTCAATTAGTGCATGGAAAAAGTAAGACAGACATACAGAAACAAAAGATAGAAAGATAAGAAGTAGCATCTAACAGTGGCACCCTCCAACAACCCGCATATTATGGACACAGAGGCACCATCAGAGAGGTCGATGCATGTAATGACATCACAACGCAAAGGAAATTAATACGTAATAAATATCTTTGCCGATGACTAAAGCACCCTAAATGCAATCCTCAACAGCTTGCAAGAACACACAACCACCCTGAATGAAAAATGCAAGGAATTAACGAATGAAAATCAGCATTCCCAGCTAACTATACAAAAGGAAGGAAAAGAAAATTTAAACAATCTATCTGTCTATCTTATTATCTATCTTTCTCAATTATTGTGATGCTTCAATTGTTTAAACTAATCCCGCTTCAATTCATGTTAACCTATTCGGTTAAATGTAATTTGAGCACTAAGAAGTGGCACACCTTTGCCATTGATGACAATACTAGGGACTAAGGTATAGACGATCCAGTTTGGAATCTCAATGGAGCAACTATTTCAACTTGGATTGTCTTAAAAGTATTTATTGTTCCCGACTCACTTATCTCGTTATACTTGGAAGACGGACTCCAATTGAAGGTCTCGCCTCTAAGGCTTCTGACAGACGAGATATAATTGTCGGGCAGTAAATTATGCGAGGAAAGTGTCGCTTGCTCTTGTGTGGCAGCCACACGGGGCGACATTTAACGCTATTGCTCAGTTCAACATGGACGATGGGAGAGTCAGGGTGGCTTTGGCCATGGTGATGAGAAGAATCTTTGAATAAAGAAAGCGACCAAAAAGATTTGGGTTTATCCCATTGTTTCTCACATACTACTAAGAGGACAGTTTTACATCTTATATGAAGAACTCCAAGAAGATGAGACCAAATTCTTCAATTACTTTCGTATGCCCAAAGCCACATTTGAATAAATGACATCATTTAAAAAAAACGTCTTTTAATATTCCTCACTTGTGTTGTCCCAAAAGATGTTTCTGCTCTTAATTTCCAAAATCAAACGCTCTCTTTCGTAATAAGAAGATATGGTTGTACTGTGAATATTGTCTTGCTTAATGAGAAGCGAGAAAAAACACAATGCGCCGTAGTAATTAATAAATCTCATGTGTCTGCATCCCTTGAACTGTGTGCTTCACCAAAACGCTAGTGAGTCGCGGCGTAGCAGAATGTGGGCGACACGCGTCTGCTACGCCAGGACTGATAATAACGCCTATGCTGCTCGTGTGACCGCCCCTTAATATTGTCTATAGTGTATCACAAGACTGCGCAGTAATTCCCGCTGCGTTTTTTCTTAAATCCCGTCTGTCAAGGCCCTAAGATAATCGTACGGCTCTAAACAAAGCTTCGAATTCAAGCCAAAAGTTTGTGAGCAGACATACGTTCTTATCTCGTAGAAAATGTCTTTACCGTAACATTTAGTGTTTGAGAAATTCCAGCGCACACATACTGCTTGCACATGCCCTGTCGGTGATCAGTAATAATTTACACCTAGATTTTGCAAGAAAATTGCATGATGGACGTTTAGACCTAGAAAAAAAAAAGAAAGAATAAGAAAAGAAATGGAAATAAGATAAGATACTGGGTAAAGTAGAACTCGGACAAGGGACACCCAAACCATCCGTTTTGGGGCAGTCATAGAATACCTTCACAGAGACATATTGAAGGTTTGAGTAAGAGTTTAGACTTTGGGGTGTTTTTACTCTTTACTTTACTGTGATCAGATTAATTAATTTTAGAGATTAGTGAGCAACAGTGGGGTGTGGTTTCGGGGGAAAAACAACAACAACAACAACAATAACAGCAACAACAACAACAACCACAGACACATGCACAACAACAGCAGCAGCAATAGCAGCAGCAGCAAAAACAATAAGAGCATCAGTAACAATAATAATAATAATAACAACAACAACAACAACAACAGCAACAACAAAAACAACTCTATCTTATCAAT
>NW_004797641.1:165912-168863 GCF_000002075.1 Aplysia californica | reverse complement strand
ACATACACACACACACATACACACACACACACACACACACTTTAACCTCTTCCTCATCCTGTCAAATGTTCTAGTCCCACTCAAACATTTTCCCCGGTCCTTAATTAAAACAAATTTATGAAATGGCATGTGCTTAACGCTCATGTCAACTCCTCGATCCTATTAATGGAGACAAGAAAAGAATAAACAAATGAAGTGGTCTATTTACAGACAGTATGTCCATGGTGTCGGTGTCAAACCGAAGAAAGAGTAAATCGGTTTAATCATTAATAAATTATGCCAGAAGTTGATTAACCCCCTTCCTCTCTACGCCCGTTTCCATAGCTGTAAGGTTAAAGTTAGAAATTAGTTGATGGAACGTCTGAGCCAATGAATCTGTAAAGTCTTCGCTACAATAACAACATTGTTTTCAAACAGGCTTGTAATAGCTCTTAAAAGACTGTTTTTCTCGTTTTTGCTTTTTTAGGTTACATTTTTAAACCTATATTATTATTCTATAATATGTATCTATTTATTCGCAGCACCCCAAGGAGGCACTACGATTATTGACAACAGGCCAGAATCTACTGTTGACACATCTTCTTTTGATAGTAAGTCATATGATAATCATTTATCGGTATGCGAATCGTATAATAATTATTCTATCGTTATGACATGTTGTAAATATTTTATCAATTAGTGTATTAATAATAATTTTATCAGCAAATCAAATAATAACCATGTTATCAGTATAATACTTTTTTAAAATAGGGAAGGTATTTTATCGATAAGTCTCAAACTATTTATTTATCTATAAGTCGTATGATAATTATTTGATAGGTAAGTTGCATAAGGATTACATTTTGTATTTTAGAGATTAGTTGGGGGGGTTCCTCAGGCTTCAACAGTGTTCTCCCTTTTCTTTAAAAAAAATGAAGATTTGCACATTCATCCTCCAATAATATTGCCTTTGCAGCGGAGATGTCAAACTCAACAGCTCAAAGAGTCAAACTTAAAAATTATTATAATTAGTGCAATTAGGCATACGTTGTGGACCGAACAGGATAAACACTTATTGGGCGGTGGAAAACTAAATCTTTATTGAACAATGGTATTGTGAATTAAGCAAAAAGATGGTTTTGAATCGAGTCCTTTTCATAGATGCTTGAGGAAAACAGATAAAAGTTTTAATAATGATGTTATGTCAAGGCATATCAATTTTTGTTTTCATGCCAATTTGTTGAGTTGGATTTTAAGATTTTGGCGTCTCTTCTTGGCTAGAAATTTGTTTTAAGTAAGATTTTGTGTTATACTAATTCTCAAGGTGAACTACCTCAAAATTCTCTCTCAGGCAACATAATAAATATTATTTTTTAAAATATATTATTTGACAGACGATGTGGACCCCGAGCCTTGATTTGACATCTCGCTACCATAAAATTACAAAAGTTCCTTCTGCTCAGAACACAGTTAGTTTTGAGAAGTTTGGCGTAAAAAAATTGAGTTTCCCATCTTGTCAAGTAGTACTTCAAAACGACTAAAAGTATCAGATGACATTTTTGTAATTCTTAAATAACGAATTGTTCTCTAAATCGTTAAACATTGTGTTAAATATAGATCAAAGTGAAAAAAACTATCAATAGCAAAATCTGACTAAGCAAATGCAAAATGTTGTTTCCTTTACTTTCGTTGTTCTTTTTCTTTTGTTTTATTGTTGTTGTTATTGGCTTTTTGTTTGGGGGGGGGGTAGCTTCTTTTTTGTCTTTAAAAGATAATTTCTAATCGGTTAAATTTCATTCTTTTTCTGGTCTTTGTTGTTGTTGTTCTTACTCGCCGCCTTTTTTTTAGAGGTTTCGATTGTTAAGAAAGTTCCTTTATTTGTTCATCTTTATTTCCCTCTCTCTACCACCGCAACAGTGTATCGTTTTTCTTTTTCTAGTTGGCCTGGACTTTGACTTTCTGGCCAACAACAAAGATGGACCAGGGTCAAGTAAGTGCTCAAAAAGAATTTAACAAATGTATGGCATCTTGGTGGAATCATGCGCTCGTCAAAATTATGACATGGAAGAAACCGGCGTTTTTACGCCTGTTGGGTAAACTTTAACGATCATTTTTAGCCTAAAGGACTTTTATGTCAATTCAAAAACACATGTCTGTTAGGAATTTACAGGAAAATGTTGTTTGTTGGCAGAAGAATTGCAAATTTGCAGATCTAAGAACACTCAAGCTATGGAAGCCAAAAAGCTTTTATAATCATTATTTCACCAATTTTAGCGGACTGAATGGGCCGCCCACACCTTTAATCGCAAATGTCTCGACATATGTTCCAGATAAAGGGATATTCTTCTCACCAAAGGCAAAACAAAACAAACAAACAAGTTTTAAGATGATACCAATAACGTCACCTTCGCAAACATTAGGGAGCGTTTGATCCCACCGTGCCGAATGACCCAACTAATTCAAACATTGTTATTTTACCTTGGGAAAAGAACAGTGACGTAAAAAAGGCTATTCAGAGGCTATTTTCTGATCAATGTTTTCTATAAAGTTTTTATTATTGTTGTTATTGTTGTTATTGTTATTAGATATTGTTGTTGTCGTCGACGTCATCGTCGTCGTCGTCTTTGTTGTTGTTGTTGTTGTTGTTGTTGGTGTTGGTGGTGGTGGTGTTGTTGTTGCTTTTGTTGTTGTTGTTGATAATGATGATGATGATGTTTTTATTTTTCTACACAGTCTCCACTCCTTTTTTTGGGGTCTTTTTGCTTTCTAAAATGATGATGATGATGATGTTGTCGTTGTATTCCTCATTGATGCATTATTCTTCTCTTTTGCAGTTGTTCAAAACTATGAACTTTCATCAATTTTGGACATAAGTAAGTAGTAGTTATAGTGGTAGTCTTTGTCGTCGTCGTCGTCCTCGTAGTAGTAGTAGTAGTAGTAGTAGTAGTAGTAGTAGTAGTAGTAGTAGTAGT
>NW_004797641.1:162575-163670 GCF_000002075.1 Aplysia californica | reverse complement strand
TCCTCCTCCTCCTCCTCCTCCTCCTCCTTCTTCTTTTTCTTCTTCTTCTTCTTCCGACGCTTTCCGCCCTATCTTATGACTCTTTTCTCGGGTCTGGTTTTTGTTATCTTCTCCACCAACCCCAGACCAAGCGTCATCGAACAGTCAAGTGGACATCGGTGGTCAGCAGTACTCCGGACAGGGCGGGAACGCGGCTGGTTCAGCTGGTCAAGGTCAAGGTCAAGGTCAAGGAAATGGCGCCATTGGAGCTAGTTCAGGTGAATATCTCTAAAAACGTGTACCGTCGAAATTTTCCCAGGATAATCTCCTTTTGCTGAGGAAAAACGGAGATCGAGGTGTTGCAGTATGTCATTATATATATATTTTTTTAAATACTCAAAGGAAGAAATGGGATGTGGCCACTTGTACTGGTGACTGTCTTGTACAGGTTGTCGTTGGAGCAGGTTCGACTGTATTTGGAAAGAAAGTACATGGTCTTTTGTACAAGAACAATCGTACAAGTTTTACACCCCCGTTAGCACCTTTTAGATAATTCAGGATGGGGGCTGACTCGACTCTGACGCGCCTGTCAGGACCAACCCGAGCTGAGAGGGATACAACTTCCCAGCAGAAACTCCGAGATCCTCGAAAAAACCTCTCCTAACACAAGTATCCAACTCAGAGTCTCTGCGTGAGACAGCGAAGAGCCTAACTCTACATCTCTGACAAAGGTCTACTGTGCTGGTTAAGTTCTTTGCTTTATCAAACCTGCAAAAAAAAGTCATATCGTCAGATTCTCGTACGGGAAATGTATTATTTTAGCAAATATCCCAGTTTTTCAGCTGGGGTGTTTCTCAAACAGGCCAGGTTATTCCTAACATGTGGAGTGAAAGTAACTCACGTACTGAATGATCTAAATAGTGTTGACGTAAGCGTAAACAAATTTGCATCCGTGTTTATATTATGACCTGTTGCATTTTTTCGTGTCCTGTTAAAGGTCATTCCAGAGAGGTTTCTCTGTTAAAGAAGCACCTCAAATAACAACAATAATAATAACAGTAACAATAACAACAACAATAATAGATAATTAGAAGAGTTAGTACAATAATAATAATA
>NW_004797641.1:160313-162234 GCF_000002075.1 Aplysia californica | reverse complement strand
AGACACACACACGGACACACACACACACACACACACACACGCGCGCGCGCGCGCGCACACACACACACACATGCAAATCCCAGACTCACACATGACATACTAAAACTACTGACAGAGGATTGTGTTGAACAAAATTATGTCTTCAGCTTTTTAAAAAACGTTTATCGTTCAACACCCTTTTCAGGTCAAGGAGAATACGGCAGCCAAGGTCAAGGTCAAAACAACCAAGGAGGCGAGAGTCAAGGCCACTTCATTAATCAGGGAGTTCCAGTGCAGCTTGTGGACATTTCTGGTCAGCGCGGTGTGTTGACTCAAAACGGAGTAGCCAGGAGCGGAAATGTCGGCTCAAACGTGCGGCTTTCTAAGCTATCTCCGTCAGGTAGGTTGTTGCAAGTTGTAGTTGTTCTTTTTCTTCAGGTGTTCAGGTCAGAAGAGGACACTTCTTCCTGTTGTCTGTCTCTTTGGTGGGCTTGGTTTTCCTCATCGTGTAATTTGTGGCAAACTTGTTGTCCACGTCATCAGTGTGTGTGTTGTTCTTTGTCTTCCTCTGCTCTTCTTTCCCTCTATATTTCCACACAGCAGCAATTTGTCTAGTCCATTTGATCTTTTTATGAGGCCAAAGATTCTTTGTCTTTTCTCTAATGGCTCTAATAATAGATCTATCCCAACCTGCCATTTGGGGCACTTCTGTATTTGATGTTGTATCCCTCTCAGCCTGAGGTGGCCCTGACAGGCAGTGTTGGAAGCCCATTTCCTGAATTATCTGAATTGTGTCGATGGGGGCCTAAAACACTTTCATTAACTTAACATTAACCTGACACACAGTGAATTGAAAAGTGCACCTCCAAATATGCATATTACCAAAACAAGGAGAGAGCACTCAAACAAACATGGACTAGTTCAAACAAGTGACGAGAAAAGGGATGCTA
Organism: Aplysia californica; assembly: GCF_000002075.1. NCBI lineage: Eukaryota > Metazoa > Mollusca > Gastropoda > Aplysiida > Aplysiidae > Aplysia > Aplysia californica. The sequence goes on along the minus strand of NW_004797641.1, from coordinate 161,305 downwards.
CAAAAGTACATCCCGGTCACCCCCTTCCTCCCCATCTATATATTATGTCATCACCCATCACCCTTCCTAAGCGTACTTCAAACTGCAGATACCACCCTCAAAGCGACCTGCTTGTATCTATAAGGACATCACACTCACGCAAAGGGTGCTCCATTAGCTCAGTTGATATCATGCTGGAATGTGGAACGGATGGCCCTGGTTCAAATTCCAGATTGGACGTTCTTGAACTCAAATCTGAGTTGTAGAGTTTTCAAGGCACGTAACCCATAATTTGGTTCCATCCTGTCTGAGACAGATGTTAAAATCGAAGGCCTCGCTTTTTAAGGCATAATAGTGTTGAAAGATATTTGTGGGTAGTTGGCAGATGTTGTTTGCTCCTTATTTCCTACCAAACATATATCGTCATTATCTCTCCACCCCATTTTTGTGTTTGTTACCCTCTTGTAACACCCCTAATCTTCGGCATTTTTTATACCCTTTTGCTGGTGCATGTGGTGCAAACTCTTACTTAAATAAAATAAATTATACATTTAGGTTCACTCACACATAGACAAACACAAAATCCACAGGAAGTTACGAGGCTCAGTCTTTCGTCTCCAGAAGGGGCAACATCGTCATCAGATCAGACAAAATCAACGCGGGGTCAAACACTGACCTGTCCTTTGACCTTATCAATGAGACCTCTCGCAGCAAAGTTATAATGTTGTTGTCATTTGTAGTTACTGTTATCGTTTTTATTGAAACGCATAGAACCACCATATGGAAATTTTATTTGACAAATGAATACTATATGTGATGTGATGTGGGCAATATGGCCTTAAACACCGAATAAACCTGCTTGCTTACAACTCTTTGGTAGTACATAGAAAAAATAACGAGGCAGTGTATCCTGTGCATGTTGTGTTATTCCCGTGAAACTGATACTATTTCTGAGTGTTCTATGGTCTGCTGTAATACTAATATAGTGTAAAGCATTATTATTATTATTATTA
>NW_004797641.1:150839-158711 GCF_000002075.1 Aplysia californica | reverse complement strand
ACACACACACACACACACACACATACACATACACACTCCAACACTTCCGCCCTCACGTTTAAGTCTGCTGGTTCAGATCGCTGTTAGAAAGAACACACCTCGAAGAAAAAACCCCAGACATTTCAAAACCACAAAGGGAAAAAATACGTGATTAACATTCAGAATCCCACTACTCTACCCCACAGAAAGGAAAGAATGAAAAAAATTGAAGGACAAAAAAATTACAGTAGTATACAAACAAACACAAATTTAAAAAGAGCGGAAAAGAAAAGGAATATAAAAGCAAAAATGAGCTTACTCAGTCATGGCCCTGATGTACTGTACTCAAAAGTTTCAGAAACAACACGACCGATCAGCGACTGTAAATAACCCGCAAACTTAACAGTCACAAAGCTGTGTTTTTGGATATTTTACTTCAAGAGCTAGATCTAGAATATCTCCACTGTGGTTGTTTGCGTTGATATGCTAGAGAAAGTGGTGTCTTCTTGATCTGCTCGTTGATACAAGACTAGCTTACCTCACGATGTCTTCTGTGTCTGCAGGAGGCTTTGGGGCTCGGTCTGGTCTCTCAAGAAGTGGCAACATCGTGCTGGGTGCAGATAACATCAACGCCAGGTCAAACGCTGACTTGACTCTTAGTTCTGGTCTGAGAGCCGGTCCTGCCATAGGTAGGTGTCTGTTTATTAACCAAACATCGGGATAAAATTGACCTCCCGCCCTATCAATACTAGCCCCATAAGGCTATTTAAGATTCCTATTGAAGGCATCGAGGCAGGGGAACCGCCTCTTAATAACCTAATAGTATTGATAGGGGCATTAAATCTATATCATTTAACCGAGGCAGGAGTAGACCCAGTGCAACCAACCTGGAGAGGGTGACAGAGAAAGTTCATAATAATAATAACATACGAGTACGTAGCTTTTTCGAGTGCATCAGAGTAAAAGAATAAATGGAGAACCATGATTTCCGACTCTTTCACAGATCTTGCACTTGAATTGGATGATTCCTTCTATCTGTCGTTCCCTTTTCCGTCCTACTTCTCTTTTTTGGTCCTTCTTAGCCTTTGAAATGGCATGGAGGTCGGGCAATACGTACTTTTGAACGAACTTTCAACCTAACTAGTTTTTACTTTGTGTTGTCTTGCAAGTCTGTGCTATAACCATTGATATATTTCAAAACTAGCTGGACCTCTTTCGATGAAAGGAATGACCGGTGCATTAACATCAACTGAAAGTCATTGGCCCATTATATTTACACTCTATTGGAATGTAGCAATAAATCTTGTGAGATGTTAAAAAATTAGAAGGCCTAGATCTAGATCTATACTCTCAAAACGAAATGCACCTCGCGAAATATCACTTTCGACACTTCCGCCGTGAAGGACAGCTACGCAGATTTGTTTCCTTTCTCAATGGAATAATCACAAAGGCTAAAGAAGGACGGGAACGTTTTGTCAAATATACATTTCTAAATTCAGGAAATGGATAAATAAAAAATCGGGCTCTGTCATTGGGACCTATCTATGTTTCTGCAGGTACTTTCCAAGTTTCAACTCTGTAACTGTCATAGTTTTATGACACATGTGTTTCCAAGTTTCCAAGTTTCCAAATATATAATAGGTTTATAGATGGATGAGGTATGTGTATGATTAGTATGGTCAATGGTCAATTAAAGTTAAAATTTATACGCAGGGGGATTTTTTTTTTACTATGTGGATGGTTGGTAAGGGCTTTAGTCTACTCTAGCTGTTTTTTTTTCTGGGATCCAAATATTCAAATCCTTTTCTATAAATATATAATATGCAGCGGTCTCTGGGGTAGTGGTTGGTGCTTTGCCGCTGCACACAATGGACGTGAGTTCGATTCTCGTGTGGGAAAGCGTCTTATCGAATATTTTCGTATTTCAGTTCAGATGCTCATATTAAATCCCTTTTCAGCTCAGGTTGGCCCTGATTAAATCAACCAGCCTTGTAAAAACTACTAATTTGTGTCTATCGGAATGCACAACAGAAACAATCAATTTAATCAAATACGGTTGTTATAGCATTGCTTTATTTTTAGAGTTGTCCAACTACTGCAGGATGCACCCCTTCAACAATGACTCTCATTCTGTTCTATCTACTGTTCCTTGTATCCAGGTTGTTCCGGTCTGCTTGCTGACGTCATCTTGCCATTTTCTTTCTTATCTTTTTCTTGATTGGTTTCCTGTAATTGGTCTCCATTGAATACATCTTTTTGTCCATAGTGTATGCTTCATTCTACCTTTGCTTATATACGACTTAATAACATTTATTAAATTATATCCACGTTTGTTTTTTTCAAACCAGTGTCTGTGGTGTAGCGATACCAGTTAAGCGCTTCGCTGCCGCACGCAGAAGACTTGAGTTCCTTTCCGGAGTGAGGAGACAAAATTAATTTTAACTAGGATCTCGGTCTTTCTGTTGGGATATTGTATCCCTCTCAGCTCGGGTTGGCCCTGACAGGCGGAGTCGGAAGCCTGCCTCCAAAATAATCTGTAAAAACACTAACAGGAAAACAAAATTTAATATAATTTGTGTCTTCAGGGGGTTTTGGAGATCAGTCTGGTCTGTCTCGGAGCAGGAATATCGTGGTTGGTGCAGACAACGTAAACGCAAGATCTAACGCGGAGTTGGCTTTTGGGGCTGGTGATGGTTCTCTCAGAGGTAATGTGTGTGTGTGTGTGTGTGTGTGTGTGTGTGTGTGTGTGTGTGTGTGTGTGAGTGTGTGTGTGTATGTGAGTGGTTGTGTGTTCGTTTGTGGTTGTGTGCTTGTTTGTGTTGTGTTAAGGCTCTGTGCCCTAGCTCACAATAGACTTGAGCTCGATTCTCGCGTGGGAAAATATATGTATTCATCGCGTATCTCTGTCAGTTCGGATTCAGTTTCCCTCTTAGCTTGGGTTGGACCTGACAGGCAGGATCTCCCCATCTCCCAACAAGAATCCTGCTTGCTAATCCCCCCGCCTTCTAAATGATCTTTGAGTTCATCCCGATGTATACCGAGGACAAGCAACTTCATAAATTAACACTGTTGTTATCATGGTGCTTAAATTGAATACTATTTAATATGATATACAACCATGTCCTCGTTGATAGTTTGCAGGTACTGTGGTGTGGTTTGCTTCTTTACTTCATGTCAAGCATCTATCGTCCTAATCTCTCCCCTTTCTTTTCTTTGTATGTTACTCTCTTATTTTGTAACACCTTTAATCTTGCCACTTATACGACCTCTTTCTCTTGCAAGAGCTGTAAAACCTTTTATTACGGCGTTGGTAGAATAGTGGTTGGGCTACAGGAATCGTACTCATAATTGTGAGGTTGTGTGTTCGGGGATTCGTTCCACACCCGAATTGGTGTCCATGGGAAAGACACTTCATACGAATTTTGCTTACGTTAAACCCAACGTGAATGGGTATGCCACTATTATTGTAGACAGCTAAAGATCTTGTGAGCATTTTAGTGTTTTAGCGCCTATAAAATGGCAACTTGTACTTTATGCTTCACGGGAAATTAAGATTGCTTCAGAATGCTATCAGGTCTGATGGTTAAATTTGTAAACTGCAAAACGCACAGAGAGTACTGCTGAGCTGTAATTTGCTCTATACAATAAATCATCATTGTCTTTCTCACCCTGCACCAGGGTATAGGCCACAGACAAACACTTTCCACCTTCCTCTATCCTTGGCTTGCCTCTTGCTGTTATTCCATGTCTTCTTTTTTTCTGTACATCAGTTTCTTTGATTCTTTTCCAGGTTCCACGTCGTCTTCCTCTTGATCTTTTACCCTGTGGTTTCCAATCCAACACTTTCTTTGTTATGCAGCTGCATACAAATAATGCTACCTTAAAATTGCCAAGTTCTATCAGACATTTTGGCCGTTACGAGTAACTAAGACCACGAGGTCAGAAACCAAATGTTCTATTTTCGTTATGACAACCATAAGATTATTCGGAGTCGTTATCAACATATTCAAAGAATAGCATTCGAAAAAGCTTGATATATTGTGAAACTCAAAACTTTTTAACGTCATTTTTTTTTCGAAATTAGGCACTGAGCAGACAGAACTTTATAATTCTGGGGTAGCGAATGTTATCTATTACTTATTAGTAAAACTAAACTAAATCATGTCCTCGTCTCTTCAGGGGGGTTTGGAGCTCAGTCTGGTTTGTCTAGGAGCAGGAACATCGTGGTTGGTGCAGACAACGTAAACGCAAGATCTGACGCGGAGTTGGCTTTTGGGGCTGGTGATGCTTCTCTCAGAGGTAATGTGTGTGTATGTGAGTGAGCGTGTGTGTGTGTGTGTGTGTGTGTGTGTGTGTGTGTGTGTGTGTGTGTGCGTGTGTGTGCATGTGCATGTCTGTGTGTGTGATTGTGTGTGTGTGTGTGTGTGTGTGTGTGAGAGAGAGAGAGAGAGAGAGAGAGAGAGAGAGAGAGAGAGAGAGAGAGAGAGAGAGAGAGAGAGAGAGAGAGAGAGAGAGAGAAAGGGAGGGGTTGGGGGGTGGGGGCTGTCTCTATGATATTATGTTAAGTGTTTTTATTATCATAACATATCTGATGCAACTTTTAACCTATCATATTTTTTATTTAATATTATGGTTATTTGTTTGATGTAAATTTAATGATGTTTACATTGGTTGTCGGTAGATGCTCTGGTATGGTATGCTCTTTCTTTCCTACCAAACATCACATAATTATATCTTTTCCCTCTTTTCTTTGTATCCTACTTTCTAGTAACATCTCTTATCTTAGGTGCGAATGATTGGAGGGCATCACAGGTAGTTTCTACTTCTTTACTTACCCTCTTATGTTTCTGGGTTTTTCTGTCTATCTGTCCTATTTTTTCTCAGCACCATTATTGTATCAATGTGCTTCTATTTACTCAAACATAGCATAATCTTTGTTATTTATGTGTTGCAAGTGCCGAAAAACTCTTTACAAAAAACAACAACGAACGAACAAACTACAAAACTAAATGACATGTACAACTACAGGTGCTGTGGGCCAGGGAGGTCTCAAACTGGTCTACGACAGTCGCTCTTCAGGACCCAGCTCCCTAGACGGTGCAGCCACCTATGACGGCCTCCTTCTGACAGGCTCCAGGGATAGCGTCGCTTCCGGATACTCTGGAAACCCAGGGGGCTTTGACCTTGGTAACAGCGGCGTTGGCAGCGGCGTCTATAGCAACAATGGCAGATTTTTTGGCAACGGCAGAGTGATGCCAAGCGGTGGCGCGTTTTTTGATGGAGGTGCCGCGGGCGTGATGTCTGGGGGAGACTTGGCGTTCAGCAATGGTCCTGTTGTGGGCGGAGCGGCTGGGTCGTCTGGGGGTGTACTTCTGGCCGGCAGCACCGGTGGGAGAGTCGGTTCTGGCGTCGTAGAAAGTCCTCGTCGGTCCTTCACGGGACTCGGTTCTGCCGGCGCTTTGTCCGGAGCAGGTTACACCGATGCAGGCACAGTCGGTTCTTCTGGCTCGTCCTTGGCTGCGTCTGGCTCCGTTGCCGGTGCTGGTGTTGGCACTGGTTCTAGAAGCTTGCCCCGCGGTCTTGTTCTGAGTGCCGCGCCTTCTTCAGATCTTGTCGGGGCTGCAGGAGCGGCTACAGCTACAGCTGCCACGTTGGCTAACGGAGCTGGGGTTGTCGTGAGTTCAGTACCTGCGGCAGCGATCCTCAGTGGAACCGATTCTGGAGTGTATAACGGCGCTGGTGCACGTGGGGCATCTTTGTCTGCTGCTGGTGCACGTGGTGCGTCACTCTCTGCTGCTGGTGCACGTGGTGCGTCACTCTCTGTTGCTGGTGCACGTGGTGCATCACTGTCTGCTGCTGGTGCACGTGGTGCGTCACTCTCTGTTGCTGGTGCACGTGGGGCATCATTGTCTGCTGCTGGTGCACGTGGTGCATCATTGTCTGCCGCTGGTGCACGTGGTGCGTCACTCTCTGCTGCTGGTGCACGTGGTGCATCATTGTCTGCCGCTGGTGCACGTGGTGCGTCACTCTCTGCTGCTGGTGCACGTGGTGCATTATTGTCTGCTGCTGGTGCACGTGGTGCATCATTGTCTGCTGCTGGTGCACGTGGTGCATCATTGTCAGCAGCTGGTGCACGTGGTGCGTCACTCTCTGCTGCTGGTGCACGTGTTGCATCATTATCTGCTGCTAGTGGCGCCGCCACGGCTGCTAGTGCAAGGGAAGGCGTGATGTCCGGGGGAACAGGTGCTGATGACTACACAGTAAGGGCCGCTGGAACCGTAGCAGGGACCAGGGCCGGGGCCGGACCCAGTGTGTCAAGTTCCGGACTTGGTGCCGGTTCTGGTCGTAATTACGGTTCCGCGGCGTCGGTTGCAGGATCGGGGGCAGCAGCAGCAGCGGGAGCTTATGACAGTCCGGCAGTCAGAACGTCTGGCAGCGTTGAAGCAAGTGCAGCTGCTGGTGTTTATAACAGAGCATCTTCCGGGGCTGGCAGTACTGGGAGATCCGGTTCTACCGGTTCTACGGGTGGATCCGGTGCCGCTGCAGTAGCGGGTTCACAGTCTGCAGCTGCAGGAGGAGACTATGTCGCTGGAGGCGCCACTTCCTCGGCGTCCCAAGCGGCGGGAAAGGCCTCAGGAGCTTCTGCTAATGGGAGTGGGCGTGGTTCTATGTCTGTGTCAAGATCCGGAGCAGCAGCAGCAGCAAGCAGCAGCAGCAACAGTAACGTTAACGGAAACATCAACATCAGCAATAACAATGGTAACGGTAGCGGCACGAACGCTGGCAAAGATTCTACAACTGCTTATGGTACCGGAAGACAAGGCAACGGTTCCAACAGTTCTCCCGGAACCGGTTCCAATAGAGTCGGGATTGTTGGAGTGTCGGGAGGAGCTTCCGGTTCTGCAAGTAAGACTCTGCTAAATAAAATATTGCTTTCTTGTTGTTCCGATAGTCTTGAATAAAACACTATTTGTCATGTAAGAAAATAAGATAAGTGCAAACGAGATTTTAAACAAAATAGAACAGTACAGTCAAAATTTTTGAATAAATTAAGACTAAAAAATGAGGGCACCTTTTTTATAATTAAAGAGTATAAACAAAACCCGGCGCAAACTAGTTTTCTCTCTGTCTTTCTGACTCTGACACACACATACAAACACACAAACACACATACAAGCACACACATATACACACACACATACTCACACACACACACATACACATACACACACACAAACACACACACACACAAACACACACACACCCATTCTTTCACACACACTTAAATAGTTTTTTTCTGCTGAGAACTGTAGAGCCTATAATGCATATAGAGCACAACTCTTCTATTCTAAAATTAACCCATTGCAGCAAAATAGTATTCTTGACATGTAAACTGTGCTATCTAAGTAATTTTTTAATTTTTAAAAATAGTACCTAGATATCCTGATATGGCTGCTTTGTTTTTCACCTTCTCAAAACTGTTACTATAATTAGCTCTTGTATGGTTTGGTCAAGTGGTTCCGTAGCAGCATGAACAATAATATACTTGTATTGATATGCTCATCTATGAAAACACTCGCTACTGCATGATATTATTTATGTTTATGGAGTCTTTATTGTCCTTGCTAGTGTGTTCAAGTGATAGCGATGTGTATCAAAATATTATTTTAATCATGTACTTGGTCTTCTTGGTGTTACACAACCTTTTTAAAAAACAATAAATAATGCGCAGAATATGAGAACAACTGAGTGTTGAGGGTTGTTTTTTCCTCCTTACAGTTATATATTATGACATCAGCAGAGTGTATTTACGTACGGTACTACACAGTACCTGTAGAGATAAATAACGCCTCCCTCTCTCTTTCTCTCTCTCTCTCTCTCTCTCTCTCTCTC
>NW_004797641.1:145954-149880 GCF_000002075.1 Aplysia californica | reverse complement strand
ATTATTATTATTATTATTAGCTTAACTGTCATTATTATTATCATTATCATATTATTGCTATTTTACTGTCTCACTCGTGTTTAGCATAATCAGTTTTTATAATGGTACACATTCATTCGTGATGATGATAATAATCCTTTATTTGTACTTTTACTAATTCCATCGCCATAATAATACTTATTAATAATGTTGTTATCTTTATTTAGTTTCCATTACATTACTATACTATTGCATGCTCTCCCCTCCTTACCAAAATATCATTATATTAGATCTATTACACTTTTTAAATATTGTTTACAATAATCAACATTATGGACAATAAACAATTATGTTGTAACATGTATCCTCATTATTCCTTGAATATTTTGCCTCTCATCCAGGTAATCAATTGGACTCAACTGGAAGTCTAGTCATTAAAAAAGACGATGAAACCTTGACCTATAAGTTTGGCGGGAGCCGTTCTTAGGTGAAAAGCTTCACTTGTTTCAACAGTTGATGTTTTGCTTTATCTAAGCCACTTTAACCCACAAACTTAACCCTAATTCCCTCCTCCACACACATATTATATATTTATGTAGCTTCTGAAATTTGGCCAGGATGCGATGAAATAGCACTCCAGTACAATCCATGTAGTGGCACTGGTTTCTGTAATGCAGAGAACATGAAAGCAAGTTCAATAAAAGTAATCGCCACATTTGATTTTGACTGAAAACTTTAGAGGCTCTGAATTGGTTGCAAAGTTTCAGGAGATGGATCCATATCTGTGGTGTTATGATCTGGCACGGCATTAATTATCGTTGGACCCTGGAGATGTGAGTCTGAATGCTGTGTTGGAAAGTTATTTCAGCGAGTGTCTCCGTCAGTCTGTTGGACAGCTATATCTCATTAACCTTGGATTGAAACAACCCATATCCTATATTGTCAAGATTATGTCGATGTGCACATAAAACATAAATCTGCTCGTACCTATAATTGTTTAAAGCATCCTTGTGACCATCTCACCAAAATAAACAACGAATACAAACTGCAACGGCAGCTACAGCAGCAGACGAATGGATTCAAAAACAGCAGTGGAGTTCGTAGAGTACCAAAAGTGGGTTTCTTACTCACTTATCACACTGGTTCTGCTTGGACTGGATACTTGTTCGCTAGTATTGTATTTTCGTTTTCTGTTGTGTCCATTGCTTTTGGGGTTAGTTTGGTTTTGATATTTCAGACTTTGCGCGCTTGCGCCGTGTGTGTGTGTGTGTGTGTGTGTGTGTGTGTGTGTGTGTGTGTGTGTGTGTATGTGTGTGTGTGTGTGTGTGCGCGCGCGCGCGCGCGGTTATGTTTTGTTTTGTGGGATTTTGGGTTTTTTTGGGTGTTTTTTTTGCTTGTTAATTCTTTTACTTGACCGTAATTATAATTTGGATCTTCTCCTCATTACTAACGCTAACTTGGCGCGCCTTTGGATGTTCTTCAGGTAAAGTATAGACTACAGCTGCGCTTACACAAAGCTTTACCAAACCGAAACCCACGGGAACACGGTCCATTTATCCATAGTTCTTTACATAACACTATTTTCCTTTATTTTCCTTGTGGGTGGTTGGAAGGCGCCACTGATAGTGATAGGGCCCAATTCTTTACTTTCCTTCTTTTGTCTCTAGAGCTCTGTCTGTTTTTCCTTTTTCCAAAAAGTAGATCTCCAAATTAATGCTTTCGCTGTCAAAGTTATTCTGATTTCATTGTTCACAATTGTTTGTTGCTGCTGCTGTTGTTGTTTGTTCTGTTTTTATGTAAGACTCAAAGTTGCCAACCTGTCATAGTGAAAGGCGAATACAATAGTTTTGTTTTTGTTTTTTTCTTTTCCAGTCTTCGAATGCTCTATCTGTTGCAGTCATTCTAATATTATTGTTCACAATTTTTGTTCAGACACGTAATTTTTAACTGTCATTGTAAAAAACATATTAATTCGTTTCGTTTTCGTTCTTTTTTTCTTTTCCAGTCTGACAAAGCTCCGAATTTTAACGCAGGCGTGTGGGTCTTTTTGGTAGGTCAAAGTTACTGTTCAGAAAAATAGTATAAAATTACATGCCACTACTTTCCATTCCCACTTCTTCCTCTGCCCCACCCCCTCTCTGATATATATATATGTTATATATATAAAGAGAGAGAGAGAGAGAGAGAGAGAGAGAGAGAGAGAGAGAGAGAGAGAGAGAGAGAGAGAGAGAGAGAGAGAGAGAGAAAGAAAGATAGGGTGGGTGGTTGGCGGGTGCTCTGGTGTGGTTTGTTTCTTCTTTCCTATCAAACACCTATCGTCCTTATCTCCCCTCCTTCTTTTTTTTATGTTTGTTACTCTTTTATAACACCTCTAATCTTCTGGCACTCACATGACCTTATGCAGTTGCGAGCGCCGTAAAACCTCTACTAAAACAAAGAGAAAGAGACAGAAAATATTGCTTTAAAAGAATACAATAATATGCATATATCTCAGTAAACTTGCATATTATTTATTTAGAATTGTTACTTTCTGGATGGATCTTCAGGATTACTTGTTTTTCCGTACATTATTGGTTTGTGAAGCTCAGTGCCTTCATAATGATAATTAATCTAATTCCAGAGTACGAGTTGCAGGATCGAAGATGAAACTTAACAGAACTACGTGACGACTATTTGTGTGTACAAGTTACTTTGCCGAAGTGGAGCAGATGATTACAAGAGGTGACTTGCAATCGTAACAACCGACACAGCGAGCGGGGGTGGGTTTTCTGTTTGTTTGTTTTTTAAAGCAGGAAGGGACAGGCAAAGAGGTTTTTATTGTTCGTCTTCTCAATGCCACGTACTTATAAAACCACATCGAGTGTTGACTCTTACATACTATGTGTCACAACACGGTGGAATCAGGCGCTCGTCAATTTTGGGGCTAATGGAATTATTGACATCATAATATGTTCTGTTCATTTGGCTTGTATTATATGATAAAATTACCCATTTATGAATAATAAAAGCCGAGTTATTGCCAATTGAAGGAGGTTGGGGGCACCAGTCGTCAGAGGTAAATTGACGAGAAATAGGCTGCCAAATTTTTGTGACTATCATAGTTTTGAATTTTCTTCGAAACTGCAAATTTACATTTTTCATGGCTTTCAACAATTTTCGGTAAAATCATCCACACATATTTTTAATAGACAAGAAAGGTGTTGAACTAAAAAATAAGAATTAATGAAAACTGTGCAACGAACGGAAAAATGTTGGATTCTTTGAATTTATTTTTTGACGAAGGCCTGATTTCATCATGATGCCAATTATTTCTTTTTTCAGTCTTCGCTCTGTTTGACGTCTGTTTTGGCCCGTTTGTTGTCCATGTTTTCTGAGCTAAAGCAAACTGACAGAGTCTTTTGGAAAGTCGAAGCCGTGACATTGTAAATAGAATATAACCATTGTTGGGGTATTTATGTGTCAATGGTTGAGGAGCAACATTGCTCTTCCCTGGGCTTTTAATAAACTTGCTTTTAAGGATCACAAAATCTCGTTTGCATTCCATTCCATTCAGAGTTCCGGTTATATTTAACACAGATGTTAACACATCGATTGTTCTTTCTTTTTCCTTATTTCCCCTATCTCTTTGTGTTACAAGTGCCATAAAACTTTTACAAACACCTAACATAACTGAGCTGAAGGCATGCACGTTCAAGACAGAAGCGACAACTTGTTCCTTGTGCCAGGTGGACGGTCTGAGGAGCGGGAAGATTATCGACCTTGACACTTGATCGACACGTCGTGCGCCCGCGCCGCGTCTGTGTGTGTTACTGGCCTGGTCTTGTTAAGTAAGACCCCAGGCTTACAAGAAGAACTGACAACTTTGTTTTTCGTCATTACTCTTGTTTTGGATTTTGGATTTGCGTATTGTACCTCCCACCTCTCCGCCTCTCTTGCTATCTCTCTCT
>NW_004797641.1:143465-145069 GCF_000002075.1 Aplysia californica | reverse complement strand
TCTATCTATCTATCTATCTATCTATCTATCTATCTATCTATCTATCTATCTATCTTTCTATCTATCTATCTATGCGACTGGATGCCTTACACAAAGAGTCAACATAACATTTCATTAGGTCGTCTTTCACCAATGTGTTGTATGACCCTTCAGTAAGCAAACCTGTATAATATTATGACAGACTGTCTACAGTGTCCCCCAAATTAGGCTTAACCTCAAGGAGATTAAAAGTAGTTCTAAACTCCTTGCTTAACCTTCAGATAAGAGTGTCGCCGTGGTGAACTCAGGCGGCCGTCAAAATAATTATATTGAAGAAACCGATTTGATTGTTCATCCCATTGGGCAATTTTTATCGATTTTTTTTCTCTTTGTCTCATCATTTTCTGTCTTCATTTAAAATACATTTGGGAAAATTTCGTTGAAAAACGTTGACCAAAGGTATAAAGGATATAAATTTGCAGTTTTCAAAGACACACACGCTTTTGAAGTCACCTAACTTTGACATTCATTTTCTTGCTTATTGCCTCTTATACTCACCTCCTTATATCGGAAAAAATCTCGACTTCTATTCTTAAAAGATGTGTATTTTCTCTTCAAAAACAAGAGAAATGAACAAAATTTAAGATGACACCAATAACTCCATATACCAAAAAATTTACGAGCTCCTTATTCCATCGCGTCATGACACAATACTATTTGAAAAGATTACTCAGCTGTTACTGAGAACAAGACATGTATTTGGCAGGTCGTGAGAACTGTCGTGGGAACGTGAGTCTTACGGTTCCTCGAAATATTTCCAATATTACTCCCACTCGAATGACTGAAATTCCAATGAGCTGACTGCCTCCTGTTCGTTAATCTCAGCGGATTCATAATGTTTTACAGGATTTTTTAAATGCTTGGCGATACATATCACCATGATTAATAGAGCAGTACTGAAGATGCCAAACTTTCCATGTAAACAGGTTCTTGGTCTTTCAAACAATGACATCTAGGGTTGAACATCTTTGACGAAACATAACGTTATGGACAAGAAAATAAAAACTGTCTCGGGTTCCCACAGACGTACAAACATTGCAGGTCAACTTTGTATCAACCGGGGCGGTCTCTGAAACGACGCCAATTTTTTTCTGGCTCGGAGTCAGAAAGTGCTATCTGCCTTCCTTCCACGATACAGGGATAAAACAAAGATACTGTAGTAGATAGAACCTTCTACCGTAAGGGAAGGGGCATTGTCTCAAGCGATGTCACGTCAGTCGCGATCAATACGGCCTGCGTCTTCATACATGGAAGTGGAGTGTTACCTTGTTCGTACATACGACATCCAGTGTAAACTGCTGCTCCGATGCTGTAGGGGGACAAAGGAGCATCGCGGGGGAAACATTATGACAGATGATCTCTACGAGGATTCTCACATTAACTTCCCTCCCCCTTCCTTTTTTTTTACACACACACGCACGCACAGCTGAATTCACGAGCGTGTCTACAAACACACACACACACACACACACACACACACACACACAAACATACACACTAACAAACAAACAAAATAATATGCTCATATACTCTCTCTCTCTCTCTCTCTCTCTCTCTCTCTCTCT
>NW_004797641.1:139842-141022 GCF_000002075.1 Aplysia californica | reverse complement strand
TCTCTCTCTCTCTCTCTCTCTCTCTCTCTCTCTCTCTCTCTCTCTCTCTCTATGTGCGTATGGTTTTGTTTCTGTGCGTGTATGTGTTTGTGTGTGTGTGTGTGTGTGTGTGTATGTGTGTATGTCTGTCTGTCTGTCTGTCTGTCTGTCTATGTGTACGCATGTGTGTGTCTCCAGCTCCAGAACATGGCTATCAAGACTTTCCCCCCCTTTCACTATTCGGTGATTGTACATGTTATTTTCATGACCTCGTGACCTCATCATCAGACACCAGAAACATTGTAGCTAGTGTTTTGGATATTTCCAGTTGCCCAAGAATGTATGTAGACTTTTAAAAGATGTTGCTCTTGGCCTGCCTTTACCTCTTTCGCCATCAATCGTCCTAGACTCCAAAACAAAACTCATTTGTATGAAAACATGTCCTTTCGTCCCAAACTAGAAACGTCTTTATGTGCGAGTGGCGGCGGTATTTTGTCTTGGCAGCCCCCGTATGGCTAGCTGTAGATGTGTTTATGTCACTTATTGACGCATTGATTGACACATGTGACCTCGCATTTGGACGTTCAATGTAACCCCCCTATGCCTTGCACTGAGGTTCTTTTTCTGCATAAGGTAGATTCATTGTTTTAAAGTCACATAGAATGAAAAAGGTCTATAGATGAAGACATAAAAGAACAGTGTATTCATTCCTTTATGGAAACATTCAGTAGAATTGCTGCATAATATGGATTCATAGTAAAATAGTATGAACAAGGACTACTGACAAAGACTTAAAAGAAAGGTGTATTCATTCCTTTATTGCTGGAAACATTCAGCAAATTTTAGTGTATATTGAACATAATTGTTCATTTATAACTCACATTACAACAGGTATTTCTAGACACTATAAGACCTCTTGCGGTTCCCAATGGGGCTGTGTTTGTTAAGTTATGTGAGTTGATCAAGAATTTTACCTCTGTGGCCACCTCTATAAACGGTGTTCAAACAGACTTGAGTTCCTCTGTCGTTAAAAGAGGCCATTCAGAAATATGCATACACTATTGTTTGGACTCATAAGAAGAGGGTATCTTAGTTTGGCATTCTCTATTACTTTTGTCTTTGTTTTTTTCGGGGGGAGGGGGGGAGGGGGAGGGTTGCTTCTTTTTCTTCACGTGTGTGTGTGCGTGTGTATGTGTTTTGT
>NW_004797641.1:134258-136676 GCF_000002075.1 Aplysia californica | reverse complement strand
GAGAGAGAGAGAGAGAGAGAGAGAGAGAGAGAGAAGGAGGGGGGAGCTCCCTCCACCATAAGTATGCCTTGTCATTGGATAAGCATACGATGTACGATAGTTTGTATATAATGGATGGGAAAGGAAAGGGGGGAAAGGTGGAAGGGGAAGGGGGGGACAGGCTTTCTTTTTGGCCTCGCTTGTGGTTACCATGTCGAGAGAGTAATATGCGAAAATATTCTAATAAAATCGGAAAGCTGTCGGAGGAGAAGCCACTGGGTCCAGCGCCACCAGGAGAAAAAGCAGTGACTGACAACACAGATTGAGCGGTAGGTTATCCTCTATGTGGTTCCTCTTCAAGGATTTCTTATCTTCTTGTACGCAATGATACTTGGACAGATGCATGGCTAGAACTTGATTGAATTACAATGAATTAAATGCAACATTTCAATTTTTCAAGGATGAAGCTTTACACTTTCTCTTTAAGGCACAGTGTTGGTGATTTTGATCAAAATCATAGTTTGCAAAAGAGGAAGATGGTATAAATCATTAAGTAGACACGAAAAATAATAGCATTACCCAGTGCTACAATAATAGTAGTTCGATAAAAAAAACACCTAGGCTAAATACATCAATGTAGCTGCTTATGTTGTTTTCCTTTTGTTTTGCGCAAAGTGTCTGCACCAAAACCGTGCATATAAAATGATTCCTGAAGCAAAACAAAACAAAATAAATTAATAAAATAACCCACCAAAAACAACAACTAATTGTTTGCATGAATCGAATAGGCTTTTTTAAAACAACTGCATGGATGAGAACCACTGAAATTCGCCTCCACTTCAGTATAGCACTAATGAATACAATCCTTTCCTTCCCATTTACCTCGTCGCCTGTAGCCACTCTACTGCAGCACCCAGGAGACCCCTCTTTGATTCCCGAAGGGAGAGGTTTTTAATCAAGTACATTTGTGTGGCTTCGTGGTGAAAATCAGGCGCTTGTAAAAATAATGATGTCGAAGGAACTGACAATTAATGTTCCACCTTTCGAGCAATTATTAACGACTTTCTTTTAGGGGCTCAACACCTTTTATGTCCATGTAAAAACACATTTCGGTGAGGATTTTAGTGAAAAACGTTGATAAAAGGCACAACAAATGTAAATTTGCTGTTCTCAAGGAGACTACAACTGTGGACGTCACCAAAATTTGGTGGCCATATTCTCGCTAATTAATTATTTTATTTCTGACACCAGATAAATTAAAAGTGCAACGGTCTGAAAAAAATTTGTCAGATTCTTTGAATTCATCATTTTGACAAGAACATGATTTCATTACTATTGCACACACTTATATCGTTTGTGGGACACCAATATAGGCATAATGGTCTTGAACATATGACTCTCAATAGCAAAAGTAAAGGCAAACGAGGCAAGGGTAGACCCAGAGCAACCTTTTTGGAAAACCTAAACAGAATGGGTGACTGTAAAAGATCAGGATGATGTAGCTTTCTTGCGATGATCTGAGCAAAGAAATGAATGGAGAACATGATTGTCGATGTCCATCGCAGATATGGCACTTGATGATGATGATATTTTGTCACAGTACTTGAAAATCCCACGTGTCCCACTGGTACGTGTTTTAGATCTAAAACACTTGATTAATCTGAAAACGAAATGGCCTATCTTGTTTCTCCAAAGTTTGCTTTCAAGACTTCTTGTTGTAATCACCCTATTTTAGGGTATGCTTTCCAAACTTTGTTGTATGATTCCCAGTTGTTTCTGTTTTCTTTTCTGACAAAAGTGGAACAAAAATAAAAAGTGAAATTACATTAAATTCTAGAATTATTTAACCAACCCCCCCCCCCCCCCCCCTCAGTGCATCAAATAATTGTTGCTATTGTTTTAGAATTTTTTTTAAAGAGACCATGTTTCACAGTGCGGATTTTTTAAAGAGACCATGTTTCACAGTGCGGAATAGTTTATACATTTGGGCATCCCTGAAGAGGAGACACAGCAGAGGTCTAAGGCTTTCAGATCACGTGGTTAAATTCAGCCAGAATGGTCTTCAAAGAAAAATGTGAACATCCCTTTTTAGAGTGATATGATACAATGTTATATTCAATAATGATCAAAAAATGCAAAAGCCTTACAAGAAAACCTAATCATAACTATGTTTCATCTATTTGTTTTGTTGTTGTTTTTAAAAATGACTGTTGACGTTTAAGGTTATTCTGAGCGAGGTATTATTTATCAATAGGGCATCTGATTGCAAGACTGATTGCAAAAATAATTTTGTTCAACCCTGTTTTGTTTTGATCATTTAGATTTCAGGCTCCTCTGGTCCTCCCTCTCTGTTCTATCAAAGATCTTTCTGAAAGATGGTCCGCTTCCCTTTTTACAGAAAGGAAATATAATATGTTCAAAATGATCGTACGTGTTAAC
>NW_004797641.1:131801-133441 GCF_000002075.1 Aplysia californica | reverse complement strand
GGGGGGGGACTTGAGAAGGAATAGTCCCCGCTGGCGTACTCTGCCATTCGTTAGTTAGACGTATATTTCAACTATTAGAAACATTTAATTTAAAAATTAAAGTGTACAGTTTTGACGAACGGATGAAACTTGGCAGTGTCTTGGTAGACGAATCGTTACTTGTTTTAGAAAAGATGTTACGTTATTGTGGCTATTGCATTTTTGTACGTAATTGTTTTGATGGTTTTTTAAAAATAATTGGTTGGTTGTTGCTTTTTTTTTTTTTTGGGGGGGGGGGCGGCGGTCATTTTTTGTTCCTTTAGCTTTGTTATGTTTTATTTTTAGTTGCATGCTTATTCTATTTTTTGGGGTCTTTTAACTAATTGATGTTGTTGTTATTGTTGGGATGTCGGGATTGTTTGTTGTTGTTGTTGTTGTTGCTGTTTATTTTGTTTGTTTGTTGTTGTTGTTTTTTTGGGGGGGGTGGGGTGGAAAGAGGGGGAGGATGATGTTAACGGAACTGACACATAAGCATGTGATACTTTCGAAAAATAGGAATCAAAGCCATATTACACTTCAAATTACGATTTATAATCAATTTCTTAAACCTTGACTTGTGCAGGTAGAAGGACTAAACAGCCACCATGTATGCCCTACTCGCTGCTCTGTGTGTCTTGCCTTGCCTCAGTGCCATGTACATAAGTAAGTACGTCATGGTTTTGTGTGTGTTGTCTTGCCTTGCATCAGTGCCATGTACCTAAGTACGTCATGGTTTTGTGTGTCTTGTCTTGCCTTGCATCAGTGTCATATACCTAATATTAGTAACGTAATGGTTTCTATGTGTCTTGCCGTGCATAAGTACAATGTACATTAGTAAAAAAAAGTCATGGTTTTGTGTGTCTTGCCTGGCATCAGTGTCATGTACATAAGTAAGTAAAGCCATGGTTTCTATATAAAGAACATCACTTGTTACACTATGATTTTATGTAAAATGTACATGAATGATTAAACAAAAGCTCTGAGCACGATACGCCTAAGTTACTTGATTATAGTTTTGAGTGTAGTGGACATAATATTAATATTACAGTGTATAAGGTCTATATGGTGGTATAGTGGTTGTCTGTGCCATTAATTTCCCGAACGAATGTGCCTCACTTTAAAAAAAAAAGTAAGGAGCTAAAAGTAATTAATTAATTATGTATGATTTATATTATTATTAATTTTACTCTGATTCATTAGATCAAGAAAGATGTATTTGTCTGTTCTTATACTTGAGCTAACAGTGTCAAAAGCCACACTAATATAGGTATATTCTTCAAGGGTGTTAGTTTCGGTCACCCAAATATGCTCTTGGTGGTCCTTTGATCATTTACCTTGGAAAATGAGTATGCGCGCCAATCAGGGGCACATGTTTTCCTGAATGATTTATTTATGTAATTATGTGTGTATTTTTTTCGACTTTCCCAGCGAGCGACTACAACCCATTAGATTCCTTGTACGACCCTCCAGATCAAAAAGTCTTCAGAAAAGACAGATTCGGTCGCCTTCTCGCCCATGATCGTAAGTAGAATGGTCGATGATTTTTTGTCTATTTTGTTTGTTGTTTTGTTTTTATTTTTAATTCAGAAACAGGCACTGCAATATATATATATATATATATA
>NW_004797641.1:130576-131592 GCF_000002075.1 Aplysia californica | reverse complement strand
TATATACATATATAGCTTAAAGCGTTAGTTATTTAAATCAATTTAACTGAAAAAACGTCCAGTAACCCATTGCTTGAATTTAACCAGATTCTAAACAATGCATATATATTTTAACACCAGCTTCTTTTTGTTGACACATCATAAATTGTGCTCAGTGTATCCAGATTTTAAACAAGTCAAAAGCATTGTCACCAGCATGTTAAAATATGTATTATTGCTGTTGATTCATCAACTTTCCGAATCGAGTATCTCGGTCTCTCTCCTGGGATGTTGTATCCCTTTCAGCCCGAGTTGACCCTGACACAAGATCGAAGCCCGTTTCTTCAGTAATCTAAATTAATGGTGTCGATGAGGGCATAAAAACACCTGCATGCGAAAATAAGAGCAATCAATGTTTTATTCGAAGCCGTGTGTATCCGTGTTCAACATTGTTTAAAAAAAAAATTATGTTCGCACAGACTGTGATCCCCAGTGGGACAGAGTCACTACTAGAGACCTGTTCAAATGTACAGACACAGCACTATACAGTCGTCCTTGCTCTAACGATATAATGGCCAATATGACTAATCACATTAATATGGACAGATGGAAGTGGAGGTCCATGATCGCCCACGCCAGTCGGCAAGGCATCGGATGATGATGATGATTAATCACATTACGTCCAAGACAATCACCCGTACAAAATACCACTTCCCATTTACCCCGCTGTGCTTTTTCTATAATATTATTACAATTACACTGCCTAAGAGGTCGACCTGTCTAAAATGAGCACTTTTCTCCTCAACAATGCGAGGTCGTTTTGGACAGCTTCATCTGTAATTCTTGAGAACTACGTCCTTTTGAAAACACAAAATAGTGAGAACTCAGAAACCAGCCCTCCAGCAATCGGAATACTTCTTACATCATTGTCCCGTACTGTAAAAAAAGACAATACAAAATAAGGCAAACCAACAACCCTAACAACGATAATAATATTTTATGTAGGATGTGCTTACCATAATCAAATTAACTCCCCC
>NW_004797641.1:128844-130318 GCF_000002075.1 Aplysia californica | reverse complement strand
CCCCTCCTTTTCCCACAAACATCCTGAGATAGTCTCCACCGAGTTCGGCTTGATGAGAAACCAATTTGGAGGCGTGAGCCGCTACAGCATCATGGGTAAGTAGATACAGACAACCTGAATGGCATATAATGAGCAAAAACCTCTTATCTCACATCTCGTCATATTTGTTATAGCAGTGAGGTTGAGGTGCCGTGGGTTTGGGGCTGTTTTTGCGAGAGAAAATCCGTGCAATTAGAATTTAGGTGGACTCGTGAGACTTGCATAAGTCACAGGCTACCTGACTTCTTATCATGAGGTTGCGAGCTCGGGAGTTCGAGCCTTAGTCCAGTCGTTGTATCCATGGGAAACGCACTTTACAAGAATTTTCCTCACTTCACCCTGATGGAAATGGGTACCCGGACAAAGACAGCGAAAGAGCTTGTTCGTACGTTAGTGTTTTAGGGTCTTTGAAATAGCAGTTTGCGATGTATGCTTCACAGGAGGCTGAGGTTGTCTTAGACTGCTTTCAGCTCAGGTCTGCTGGGGTAATAATAGGGCTATAGACTCTAGAGCGGATAGATCTTGTTGCTGAATGGGAATATGCTTTATACAAATGCTATTTATCATTTGCACATTAATCTAAGCTATGCTGATGTTAAAAGCAATTGCCAAAGACAACTTTATTGAAAAATAAATTGTAATTAATAAATTGTAATATGCCTATTCTCCCAAGTGCTACTAGCAGACGGGAATCATCAAGACGATCACGCACATGCTACAGCATTACACAAATCATACCACTCAATCATGACAACCTGTTCTTTGTTTGCACAAAGAAAGAACGACAAATCTACATATCCTCACAAGGATGTATAGTGAATTACTCTATTTCATACCATCAGCTGACAACAATTTATTACTCAAAAAAAAAAATGTTACAAGACTTAAGATCAACAGACTTTGCACCCTTTATTCTTGGATGATTAAATACCAGTGCTTGAAATATTATACAAACATACTTATAGAACTATGAGAACGCTGACAATATGGAGTATGTGATAGTAATTGATTTGCTAATGTCTTTTTCTTCAGATATTGGTGATCCCGATCTCTATACGCCAGGTAAGAAAAACACACAGCTTTTCCCCTCCATAATCATCATCATCATCAATAAGTGCCAAATCTGAAACAGACTTCAGCGATGATGGTGTGCCATTCATTTCTTTCTCTGGGTGGTCTATATAAAAACAAATATTATTATCCCGGTCTTTCCACAACACCTATCTGTTCAGGTCTTCCAAGTAAGTTGCTTTGGATCTACCTCTGCCCCGATGGTCTTCCGTTTTCTCTTCCCTGTAAAGTTTTATTTTGTTGTTGTTGTTGTTGTTGTTGTTGTTGCTTTTGTTTTGTTTTGTTGTTATTGTTGTTAACAACATACCTTTCTGCATGCGAGTGCCACAAACGAAGTGGATGATATAGATAGAAACATCATCAT
>NW_004797641.1:77541-126779 GCF_000002075.1 Aplysia californica | reverse complement strand
GATGATGATGATGATGATGATGATGATGATGATGATGATGATGATGATGATGAAGGTGACGACGAGGATGCCACCTAAAATTAAAGGCTTACCACCTATACATGTACATGTACTATCAATTATCATCAAACTGTATCTGTATCGACCTCATCTTCCTCTCATTTCAGCCTTGTCGCTTGTTGGCTGAGTTTCCTGACTCCCCTCCCGTAGCAATGTGGAGAGACGAGGCGAGATGGCGAAAGCAGACATCAAACATTGCGTAACGGGGTCAACCAACAGTAAACAGTATTTGATAGCAATATCATGTCGTGTAAAAAATATCGCTGCTCTGTGCATGCCTGTCCAAGTATAATTATCGTTCTTCACCAATCGTGAAGAACTGCTATTTTTTCTCTCACTGGAGTGGCAGGCCATAAATAGTATATATATATATCTAGCCTACTCACTAATGCTGCAGAACTACATAATAATGATATGTCTGCAGTTCTGTGTATCCTTCTTCTTCTTTCTTTCAGCTAGACAACTTACTCTGTCTAGATTGCGTTCTTCTTGACCAGTCAACAAGGTCTGTTCTCAAATACCATTATTTTGCTTCTTACCCTGGCCTTCTGTTTGCTGTCTACTGATGCGTTATTACCGCGCAGCTCTTTTACTATTATGAGCCTTTACCACACGCGCGCCCACACACACACACACACACTCACATGAACACACACAAACACACACACACACGCACACACACGCTCACATAAATACGTGAGCGTTGTCACACAACATGTATTGAAGACTTTATTTTTGAAGACTCTTCAATATTTCTTCTATTTTCTCTTTTTTCACATAGATCAGTTGTTATTATAATGATATACATACATAGATCAGTGAACAGCTCTTGGAAGGCATGCTTATGATAAATACAAACATTCTTCATACTCTAAAAGACGAAAGTTTTATCCGTAAAGAATATGATAAGCCGGGGTTTGCATAATATCTTGTTTAAGACAAATGAATATATTAAAATGTTATTTTGTTCTTAGCATGTGAAACTCGGCATATTATATTATAATTCCTTCTTTTGTTTTGTTTTGTTATTTTTATAGCCTACTATATTTATACATGTATATCAGCAGTAATTCTTATGGGGGTTTTTTGGGTGTTTTTTTGGATGGGGGGGTGTTTAATAAAGTACACCTAGACGCCACCTACACCCATGTTTGCACAGAGTAAAGAACACAATATTGACAGGGGAAATGTCACAAAGCATTCTTGAACCTGTCTTATAAAAATGAATAAATAATAAATGTTTTCGTAAGAACTGCAGAATTCAGTGGCTCTGTCCTGTGTGTCTCGAAGGAAATAATTAGTCTAAAAGTACATCACCAACATCAGAGTCATACTTTATTGTGCTAACGTGCGCTTCAGCATGTTTTCAAATGTGATACGGTGATTTCAGAAAAATTTAAATGTGAAATGGTAGATTTACCCCCCCCCCCCCGCCCTTTTTTTTCAACACTATTTAGTTATATGATTATTAGAGGCAGGCCCTCCGAGTCTTATGTCTGTCTCCTAAAGGACCGAACAAAATAGGGAATTTGTGAAAAGTGTCTTTTCCAAGGACACACGTCGAACAGAGCTGACAGGCGAACCCCAGAACCCGTGATCTCGCGATGACAGATCCAGTAGCCTAACCACTAGAGGGTACCGCAGACCGATCCCCACCAAAGTCTTCAGGTTCTCATCAATCATTAAGCATATTTTTGAGTTACTGGTATCACCGAAAGATCTATTTTTTTATGTTTCTTGTTTTTAAAGGAAAAATATAACTATGCAGTGTAGAAAATATAAGTTTGACTAAACTGGCACCCAGCCTGCTACATCTTAAAAAATACATTAATTATTATTGGTGGTGTTTTACGCAGCGGTCGATACAATTTAGATAATTTAGGAGGCGGATTTGCGACCCTGCCTGTCAGGGCCGACCTGAGCTGAGAGGGATACAACATCTTTGCAGAAAGACTGAGATACTCGATAAAAAGTTTCACCCCCATTCGGAAATTGAACTCAGATCTTTTGTTTGAAACAGTGAAATATGACACTGTCACACCACAGACCCCAGTTACAATTTTGAGGGGCTCTCGTGGCCTAGAGGTTAAGGTGTTGGCCTCTCATTCAAAAGGTCCCGGGTTCGAATCCGGGTAGCGACCGAAAAATTTTCTCCTCTAAAATTGTCTCCTTTCACTTTCTTTCCTGCTCTCTAGCAATGTTCTGTTGTCTGCTTTCATTTCCACTTTCTGCCCCCACCCCGTCACCTCCTTTGCCCCCCTCCTCTGGGCTCCTGACTCTTTCTGCAGCCTTTCTACTGCTACTCCTAGGCTCCTCCTTACTGCTGTCTTTCCGCCACACCCCTGATCTTCTGGTAGGAAAGATCTACACCTAGCCTTCTCGGACAAGGGCGAAAAATCTCGGAGGGCCCGTGTGCAAGCTGCGCACGTTAAAGATCCCTTGGTGGTCTAAAATCGTTAAGAGTAGGCTTCGGCCGCCACCCGGGCAAAATTCAAAAATTTCCTACCAACTGAAAATATTAGGTGTGTCCCGTGCGCTCATATGACCTTATTCAGTTGTGAGCGCCGTAAAGCACTTTACAAAAACAAACAAACAAACAATTTTGTGGAGGCTCGACGATGAGGAAAATGAAGGCGTGCATGTAGTAAAGAGTCAGACTTTCCAGCTCAGTCATACACTTTACGTGTTAATAAGTTCTACGGCATTTGCAACACGTCTAGGTCAAGTAAGATAACTGCTAACGATTAAGATAACTGCTAACGATTACATGTGTTGCAAAAGAGAGATAGATCAGATAGAGAGAGAGAGAGAGAGAGAGAGAGAGAGAGATAGAGAGAGAGAGATAGATAGATAGAGAGAGAGAGAGAGATAGATAGAGAGAGAGAGAGAGATAGAGAGAGAGAGAGAGAGAGAGAGAGAGAGAGAGAGAGAGAGAGAGAGAGATAAAGAGAGAGAGAGATAGTAATACATGCAAAAAGAAGGAGAGACAAGAATGAAAGAAGTTTATTAGGAAAGAAGGCGCAAACCACACAAGAGCACCATGTAAACTTATGCCTTTCGCATGCAAAAAAAAAAAATCAAAATTATTACACAGACATGTACTATCAAACACGTCAGTAAGTAAATCAAGCTTTAAACTAGGCTCACCCGCACCTTGGACGAGCCCAGCCCCCTGGACTATAATCACAAGCAAAGACTCTTCAACTTATAATATGACTGTACATTAATGTTTACGGTGCTATCAACACAAGTGACAATGGTAGTCATTTACCAAGCAGGCTGCTTCGACCCGTATTATAAGGGCCATCAAGGGGTTCAGAAAAAGACAGCATTCCAGTAGACAAATGGAAGTACGTTATTGACAAAATAACTGCTTAACTTTGGAATAATAGTAATAAATGGCATTTTTTAATAGTGCATACACCCTTTCAACTGAATGATCTATGCACTTTACACTACACTATATTTATTATTACTATTATCATTACCCCAGCAAACACAAGAACACTGAGAATCATTCTCAGCCTCCTGGGAAGCATACAGTGCAGGCAGCTGTTTAAGTTCTGAAGCACTAACAAACAGACAAAACCTTTCGCTGTCTAGAGTCGAGTACCCATTCCCACCTGGGTAAAGTGAGGAAGAGTTGTGTAAAGTGCCTTTACCAAGAGCCTCTGACAGGATACGAACCACCGACCTTACTACAGTTGAGAGTGCGAGAGCCTAACCACTAGACCACTGACACCAATCAAACTTACTATTAATTATCTATCATCCTGATCTCTTCTCTTTCTTCTCTGGGTTTGTTACTCTCCTGGAACACCTCTAATCTTTGGCACCTATATTACCTAATTGTGTTTTGCAAGCACCATAAAACTCTTACTAAAACAAAGGGTACAACTCCTCTCCTGGTAAATGGTGCCATTCGTACAACGCAATCTCTTAGCCACCGTGTGTGTGTGTGTGTGTGTGTGTGTGTGTGTGTGTGCACACGGTGCGAGAGTTTGTATGAGTGTGTGTGTGAGTGCATGTGTGTTTGTATGTGTGTGTGTATGTGTGTGTGTGTGTGTGTGTGTGTGTGTGTGTGTGTGTGTGTGTGTGTGTTTGTGTGTGTGTGTCTTTCCACCATCATTCCTATCAGGGCAACAAGAGCCTAAGTCAACTAAGTGGGGTATAGCACATCAACAGATGGTTGATATAAACTTCTCTGCTTGGGGATCAGTCTTACACCAAGATGACATGAGGCATAGAAAAATATGCAGCAAGTATAGAGAGAAGACATTGACCCTAAAGAACAAAAGTGGCATACCACCGGTATCCCAAAAAACAGAGGAAGTTGCAAAATCAAATTTCACAAACAATAATATATGTATAATATAATGTTGACAAATTGAAAGCAAACAACACAATTTCGATTCAGGCAGTGTATTTCGAGTGTCAAGCACATATTGTAATTTGGTTGCATTCAATGTGAAAAAATGAAGGAAAATATGCTCTATATACAGATGAAGGCCACAGTACAGCTTAGCGCAGTCAACCATCAAATCACAATGAAAAGGAAGTCGCAGTCCTGAAAAAAAAAGACAACAAACAAAAGTTTCATACATTTCAAGAAAAGAGGGGTGGTGGGATGAGGAGCGAAAGAAAAGGAAGGACAAAGACATTTCTTACCTATTTTTTAAAATTTTGGGTTTTTAAAAATCCTAAACATGTATGCACAACTGACATGAATTACTGAGAGGAAGTAAATCAATGACAATGAGCAACTTGATAAGTATTGAACCTTCAATTTTTCATTAAGATCTGATGTGAAGCTTTCCTGAAAGAATTTATTACATTAACAAATAAGCGGAATATGCTGATTGAGACCACAAAAGTAATGAATCAATGATACTAAATGAAAGTTTAAATCAATAATCAAATAATTAAATTAATGGTCATAACAGCAATTTGATAAAAAGAAATACAGTCAAACCTGCTTAGACAGCCACCTGTATAAGAAAGCCACCTGTACATATGGCCATTTTTCATTCCCCAATTTACATTTTTTCTGTACAACAGCACTGCCTAAAAAATAAACTGTCAAACACAGCTGACACCACTAAATTTTATTAAACCAATAGAGCTAAAATCTGTTCCAGATGCAATGCAAATCTCTCATAGCCCCAAATTATATTGGCTCCTGACTGTGGATGAGCTGTCATAATGAATTCACCTGTTATTATTGTTAGCCTGTCCTATAAATGATCCAATTGCTTACGAAGACTATTTCTGAAAAACTCAGGACAGAAAGGTTAAAAAGTAGTTCTGCACGTCTGAGAATTACAGATGTTTTTGTATGAGCATTTTTTATCGTCTGAAAGAATGTTGCTGTCAAAAAGTGCGCACATGATGAATTTGTATGGTGTTAGTATGAATGCGTTTTTAATCTTCTATGTACGCCTTGGGCCCATGCTGTGGGGAAAGGCAGGATACAAATGCTCTTATTATTATTATTATGTTTTGTACACTAATTAGGAAACACAAAACAAAAATGTACTTACTTGGCATGACATAGTCAGTGTAGAAGTTCCAAACTTTTCATCAAGTGAGAACACCGGTTTGGACCCGCAGACAGCACTATGCTCATTCGCGCCTGCCTCCAGACTTTCTTGAACATTCTTCAAGGTAATGCCGTCTTGCTGAAAGGTATTTTTAGTGGTGAGAACAGAAAAAGATGAATTGTATCGAAAAGGCATTGTTCTGGGGTTCTCAAGAGGTAATAAGGAACAAAACTCCAGGAGACACAGTGTGTTTAACTCTTTATCTCAGAGGGAGGTAAACCTACTATGCCGGGGCCCGTTTTTGGTGACAAAAACTTCACTACATTGGTCATTAAATCAAAACAAGTGAACTATTTTGATAGTTATTCATCAAACGAATGAACTCCCGATAAAAGAGACCTGTTTTCGGCAACTGCCAAAAAGTAATTTGATGTCGAAGTCGTCGCAAAGGAATGTGCCCGACCCGCGGTCAGCAGCTCCCCAGCACAACGGTTCCGACCGCAAGCCACTTCTGGCTAGCCGGAAATAAAGATTTAATGTAATCTATACTGAGCAATAGATTCTAAGGAAACTTTAGTCTTAAAATAATCATCTCAGAACAATTCCTTAGCGTTTTGTGAAGCTACTTGGGCTAAAGAATAAAAAAAGGACTCTCTCTAAATCTTTTGATAAAAGGGTCATGAGCACAAAATACATCTCATTTACATTTAGTAACTCAAAGCAAGACACTTCAAACATTTCTTTCCCACAAATCACCCTTCACTTTAACAACTTTAACATGGGTCTCAACTCAGAATTTCTAAAAAGGGGGAACTTTCCGAGTGATTGCGACAGAAGACCATTTTCACGAGACACCCATTATTATTATACTGTTTAACCCTAGAATGCTGAAAAAAAACCCCCCATCAATTTATCAAAGCAAGGTTATTTTATACCAATTTGAGGATATCGAAGATAATTTCAAGTAAGAGTCACTTACCAAATATTGACAATCTTGATTATGTTTATAGAAAGTGACGGAGCAGAGTTTAGCGGAGGAAAAGGCAGAAGCGGAAATCTGCTAAATCAGCTAAATAGCTTTTACATGTGCCTGATCTGACTGTGATGCAACACATTTTTATTTTCTTAATAAACCAATCGTTACATGCCATTACCAATGAATTCATTTTCAGACTTTGATCTTTCAAAAATATTTAAAACCAGAGGCTGATACACAATAAGTTTGTAGCTGATCACCACACTGAAACTCACCTCTGTATTGATTCTGAGGCCACACTTGCACACAATCACACCTTTGTTTTCCAACAAAGAATTCCTAAAGGGCAGAAAATATAAAATGATGACTATGCCCCAACCAAGATATTGATTTTATTATGCTCAAATACAAAAAAAAACTGGAAGTAATACATGGAAAAGTTCAGAAAACAAAACTTTTTTCTTCTGGTAACAGCTAATGCAGTACCACCTCTTATCATGTTTTTTGTTCCTCTAGCAAAAGGGAATTTTTATACATAGTCCATTTAAACTGTTATCTGCAGGACCGCAAGCTTTTCTTCGGTTCAGCCGGGTTTTCGGTTTTCAGTATCTTAGCTTTTCAAGTAGGAACCTGAGACCAGACAAGCTGACGATGAGGTTGTAAAACACTATTCAGATGTAGACCAAGAGTGTTGTGTTTTGGTCTGTTATGACAGGTGAGCTCAAGTGATAAAGAAAACAAAAGACCGACTGATGGGGAGGAACCTTAGCCCAAAATATAGGTCCATATGTGGGACATGCTGACAAAATGAATTACTTCTTGCAATCCACAAATAGAGATATCAGCAGAGAGTCAACAAAGCAGTAAATCTATAGATTTTCAACTGATGGCATTTTCTTCAAGTCTTTTATTATTTTAAACTAATGAATTGTAAAAACTCAGCCTATCAATTCGACATATTATATCTATTTCAACAAGACTAAAATATGAGAAGTAACTCATTTTGTTATCACGTGTCACATACGTTCACAAGAGGCAAAACAAATTTGAATTTGTTAAAAAAAACAAAAACAGGTGATATTACCAATTTCAAATTCTATTTCTTTAATTGTGCATATTTTGTACAATAAATGTGAAAAAGAGAAGAAGATTCCTTTAACAAAGTGAAAGGTTAGCATTTTTAAACTATCCCCTCAAAATCTTATGGCCTATGAGTTGTCGATCTGATAAAAGCCATTGAGCTCAGAGCATAAAAGACTCTTTGAAAGGGGAGCAAACGTTTGATTTCACAATCTGGTGACACTGGCTCTTTCTCAGGAACAGCAGTACAATTTTTCTAAAGTGTAAGTTTATTGGGGTTAAAGCCACTATCAACATTTCTAGATTATTTAAGAGGCAGGACCTCCAAATTTAACATTTATCTCTGATACGACCAAGCTAAATGGGCTGAGAACCTTGAGAACTCCACAAAACACCCAGAGTTAAAAAATGCCCACTCTGGGATTTGAACCAGGGCTCCTTACTCCAGCATTATAACAATTGAACTAAAGGAGCAAGCCTGAAAAATTAAGGGACCCACCTTTCACATAATGGACAAATAACATCGAGGGTTGATAACGATTTCAAGGAGGTGCACAGTTCTTCCTCTTCTCTCTTCACATACTCGTCACATAGATCCTGCTGATTCAGCAACTGCTGTTCTGAAGGCACAAATTATAACCACAAATTTTGAAATATGAAAATCATTTAAAAAACCCAGAGATATACAACAGTTTCTTAAATTATGAGATTTACATCCCCTTAGAAAAAACAAACAAATTAAACAAACACCAGAAAACAGACTAACAAAACCAAAATACAACAACATTCAAAACTACAACCCAAAAAAAACAAACAACAAAACAAACAAAATTTAAGCCAAACACACCTGGGAAGAGCTAGGTTCTCAATCAATGACAAAATGAGGTTTTCACTGAAAAAATTACGTCAATACCACGACCAGTACAAAACAAAAATTAATTAAAACATTAACACACTATATATAACTTAAAAAAAAAAAATACAGGAAAAGTGATGAATATTAATTCATGATATCAATGGCTTTTCGACGGATACGTGGTAAAGATAAAAATAAACAGTCCAATTTGTCCACAAGGGCTACCCCTTGTTGAGGAGTAAAATTATGGTCTTGGAAAGGTGGACGTCTTGAACAGTGCCATTAAAATATATTTTCAAAAAATGCAAAGGGTGAAATGGGGAGTGTTTGTTTGTACAGGTAATTCCTTGGACAGGTGGCTATTAGAACAGGTTTGACCACAGTCACCTCTCAGTTGATCTCTAACACATTTCTGTTCTATGTACTCAGCTGAATGGCATAACCATATGACTTCCAGCCCCAGCCATTTCTGGGCACTCCCTTACCCCAAGCCAGTCCCAGCCAATACAGCAGTATAAAAAAAAAACAAGCATGCATTCTAAAAAGTGATGTAGAAACTTTGTAATGAGGTTTAGACAATAAAATATAACAATGTTTAAAGGTAAATGAAAAAAATACAGAAATTAAAGTTTAATACGGTTAGCAAATTTAGAAAAATGCGCAAGTTCAGTACCCCCAAAAAACTGAGAATATACGCCTCTTGGGACAGTGGGAGGTACATACGCTGCTGAAAATATACGCGCATGGGGCTGGAAGGGTTAAAACTTGTGATGGTCTGATTTCTCAAGCAGGCTAAGAACACAAAATTTGTGCCAATTTAGGTGAAAAATGTAAAGAGTGTCAATCTGAATCCTGTTAAGCATCACCCCCATATTTTCTTTTTAGCTGACAATATAACAGGGCTTCACTTCTGTTTATTTTGTTACACATCCAATTTGATTTAGTTTTAGTAAGAGTTTATGGCACTTTCAACACAAAAAGGTTATGTACGTCAAGTGCCGAAGACTAGAGATCTCACAGGAGAGTAACAAAAAAAAAAAAAGGAGATATAAGAAAGATAAATGTTTGATATAAAAGAAGGGAATAAACCACACCAGAGCACCCACCAACCACCCACATATCTATTTCAACTACAGCCAAACCATTAATGAGTCAGTTGGAAGATAGGAAAAGGTACACAAACCAACCTTCTAGTTTCAGCTCCTCTTGGATTTCCTCAAACCAAGATATCATGTCATGGATATTAGCCCCTTCAATGTCAAAAAACTGAAAAGGAGAAATTCAAAAGTATATTATGTGGGGGATGGGAGGAGGGAATGGGGGTGTGGTGGGGGAGCTGAAATGTTGTTATTGATACATTAGAGATGTCAAATATGAATGGTCTCAAGAATTTATAGAGAGTCATTATATGTTCAATGAACTAAATGCCAAATAATTTTTTTAAAATTTCAGACCACTTTATGATAGTAGAAAAATACAAAATGTATCATAAATAGTCAAAACAGCAAGACTAGAAGGATCAAACTCTTTCAAGAACCCCTTAGTTTAACAATTCTGCCTTGAGCATCAGCCTTTTACTTACTGAAGGCTACATTCCCACTTCCAACTACATTCAAAACAGTCTTAAACGGCCACCATCTGTTGAGGAGAGAAGTGGCCATATTAGACAGGTGGCCCTCATACACAGTGTCATTATAATGTAAGAAATATGCATGGGAGGAAATGGGAAGTGGCCATTTGTACATGTGTTTGTCTTATATAAAGGTTGCTATGAGAGAAGATTCAACTTTATTTCCCTTTTGCCCGTGGATATCTTGACACAGAATAAAGCCAGCCAAAGAACAAATGAATGGTAGAGGAATGGCCGTCTGCAGTGGCACCTTTCATGTAAAAATCACTTACAGAGACACTATGCCTAGAACAAGTGTCAAAGTCCCAGTGTAACAAGGTGCTACTCTAAAATTACAAAGTTCTATCTGCTCAGAACCTAGTTTTGAGAAATTTGATGTTTAAAAAAATTGAGTTTCACAGTAAGTTAAGCTTTTTTAATGCGATTCTTTGAATATCTTGATAACGACTTTGAATGATTTTCTGATTTTGAAAGAGCAGCTAGAACACATGGATTCTGATCTCATGATCTTAGTAACTCAAGACGGTCAAAAATGCCAGATAGAACTTTGTAATTCTAGGTAACGGACTGTCAAGTTTCCTATGTGACAGGTGTTAATTAATTATCCTATGGTTCCTGCCCAACTCACCTTGTCATCAGAGATGCCAGCATCCCCTGTGGCCAGTCTCTCTGCCTGTAGCTGTGACCACTCAGCAGCCATTATGTCCCGAATGTCCAACTGCTCCTCTGCCGGGTCCTCGCAGGGGTCGATAACCTCAGATTTGAATTCGGAGTCCTTATGAGTGTTCAGCATCCGTCGCAATGCAAGGACCCTCTCCCTGTTCTGCTTAAGCCTGTCTTTACACCTCTGAGGACAACAGATTGGTTGAACTGGATGATAGACAGACTGATCAAATAGAATAGAGGTCTGGATTGAAAGACTGATTGTCCAATTGAAAGAAAGATAGGTTGGATTGCATGACAGATTTGTCAGATATATAAGATGACAACTGACTGGACTTAATCAATTTCAACCTATACATCTATTTGACCACAGGGACTATCCGTGTAATGTGTATGATATTACAGAAAAATTGACTAAATATGAATTAGAAACAGAGCAATTAACAAAATAATCACATAATATAAAATCCATTTTGTCTAGTAAATCTGTGGGTATACGTACTTTTACACATAAAGGATAGAGAATTATACCTGTCGATACACATCTTTCCAAGGTGGTGTTCTGCATTTGTACATTTCTTGGCGTTTGTCACTCAAAGACTGTGCCATTCTCACTTGTTCTCAAGAGAAATCTGTAGACTGTAGAAAGTAGATTTCAATTTTATGGCCACTATTAACATGCATAAAAATGTCTAGTTCATAGGTTGAAAGTAATCCTTCAAAACAGCCTTCTTTTTCCATTCAGCGGCTGTCAAAAATGAGCATTATATTATAGTACAGTCAGGCACATATAACGGGAATACTCAACACATAAAATCACGGACAGCTTGTACCCGTGAGTAGAGACTGCACCACTTATCTTTGTAGGCCAAATGGCAACACTGTTTTCTCAGACACCCAAGCAGGTTTGTTGAACAGTGGAAAACACCAATAAAATCTTTCCTCTCAATAATTGTCTTGAAATCATATCGCCTGCACAAATGAATTAAATGATTGAAAACAATGCGCTCATTGTCAATGAGAGTATCAAGTTACATGAGCTTAACAGACTCAACCCCTGCACTATGCGATGTAACGATGTAACGCACACTGCTGGTGGTACCAAGACACATCATGTGTGCTTCTAAAAGGCATAATTAGAACTACCTTGAATCTAGTCATGTAAGGGTGGGTGCTGGGTGGTGGGGTGTAATCGAAGACTGTGTAGCACTGTTTTTTTAGGCCATCTGCTCTGACCAGTGAATGTATTGTTGCGACACAATGCAGTCTTGCTTTACAATTTCTTTAAGACTTGATGTTACAATCTTTTATTACGTCTGGGCGATTCAAACTGTCCTTGTTTCTTCTTAGAGATATCAATCAACAACTAGTTGTTTCCCCATCATTTGGGTCCTTGAAATACGACGACTGGTGCTATGTAAAGAGAGTCACATTACCTCTCTCAAGAGGGAGCGTTTTCGATATTAGTCTTGTCAGATTGTTACATTTCTTACATGAAAGTTTGATTCTGACCGCAATGATCTGACCAAATTGACATAATAATATTATGGACCCAAGTAGTCGTGCTGGGCGAATTGTAAGTTAGGGAAAGTAAAAATAAACTCGCTTCCGAAGAGGATACACATCAAAGAAATCTCATGGGGACCAAGCTTTGATTCAGAATAACACAGTATTAAATTAAGCTGTTGAAAACATGAGCTTGAACAGCACATATGATTTGGATATTGGTGACAGTGATGCATAATACTTATTATATTATTATTATTTAATATTTTTGGCCTGCTTCAAGTGTTCCACCC
The DNA here is from genome assembly GCF_000002075.1 of Aplysia californica. NCBI lineage: Eukaryota > Metazoa > Mollusca > Gastropoda > Aplysiida > Aplysiidae > Aplysia > Aplysia californica. Next base: position 114,175 of record NW_004797641.1, on the reverse strand, counting down.
CATGAGCTGTTAAAGGAAAACGGAGCACACTTACAGAATTAAAGTTGGGATATAGGGGATATAATGGAAAATTTGATACGGTACATGGAAAACAAGAGGTAAGAGATGGGAAACACAAATCAGGATTCAGAAGATGGGACTGGCCATGTGAGTACAAAAATGACTGTATATCATCGGGTCGGCCTGAAAACCGAAGCAGAGAGAAAATGACAGGAAACAGTAATTCTTATCTTATAGTAACAAACACCTGAGAGCGGCGTCAGTTCAAAGTCAGTGTTGAGAGATCTGTGCGCGTGCTTGTCTCGGCGAGAGCCTGTGACTGTGAGTATTATTATCCCACTGGTCGGTGGCAGTACATATGACCAGTCATCCACACATCCATGTGCTCGCTGTAGGGTGTGGAGAGATCTACTTGGGTCTGTTCAACTCACAGAAAGGACCCAGGGATGACTGCTGAAAAACCTCAACGTTCAAGCCGGACCCATTATTCTATAGCAGTGTGCTGCGGAGTTGTGCTGGAACTACTGCAATACCACCAACGACAGCAACAACAACGGCAGCAACAACAGCAACGGTGACAACAGCAACGGTGACAACAACAACAATAGCAACAACAACAACAACAACAACAACAGAGGCAGCAGCGATAACAGCAGGGAGAGGAGTCAGGATGGGAAAGAGAGTGAGCAAACTGAAACCTGAGGAGGTGGAAGAATTGAAGCAGCACACATACTTTATAGAGGCAGACATCAAGCAATGGCATAAAGGTTTCCGAAAGGACTGTCCTGATGGCAAGCTCACTCTAGAGACTTGCCAAGGGGGTGATCGAGAGCTCGGCGGGTTATCTGAGCAGGGCTGAGGTGAGAATCCGTAGGAGCTTGTGTAGGCCCACACTGTCACCGGGCATGACTTGTGGACACGCCCTACCTAGTCTCTGACTCACCCCCAGTCATGGGGAAATGACACCCAGTCATGACCCAAGAAATCCTGGCAGCAGGGGATGGATGGTGACGGAGGGAGTCAGAAGGAGTACCTTAGAGCCAGCCTGTGTCATCGCAATCATGGGCAGACGATCTCAATAGAGACAAAGGTCAGGACTCCCACACAGTAAGTGTACTGTGCCCAAGCCAACGGTTCAGCTTTGGCTGACTGGTGTCATGTGCCTATGGGCTGAATAGCTGACGGAAGGTCAGTGGCAAGCGTGGGCGACGTCTGGTGGAGCGAGAGAGGCGGCACCAGGCGTATACACCCAATGGTTATGACCATGGCCATGCCCAGCCTTTCCCTAGCAAGAGACTCAGCTAGGGTGACCATTTTAGTTCCTCATCACCTTGCAAACCATGCATGGATCAATTTCTTTTTACACAGAGCTTTCGCAGGAGCAACAGTGTTCATGCTCCTTGCAGATGCTCTTCTGAGGGTCAGAAAGGTAGGAGAAGAGGGAAGAGAGGTGGGAGGAAAAAGAAGAAGAGAGCTGGCGCAAGAAGACACAGGATAAAGTCTGAACGCCTTGTCACCTGAGGATTTTTATATTGGAACTGCAGTAGTGTGGAGCAAAGAAGGACAGTAATAGAAAAGGTAATGTACAGAGCAGACATCATTTGCCTACAAGAAACCAAGCTAGGTGAAAGAAGAACTTTTGGAGCGATGGGGTTCAAGGAGCTGATTTACAATAGAAAAGGACATGGCCAGCTGATCATGGTGAAAAATGAGATTGAAGAGAGTTAGACATCGGCAGATAGAACACAGACAACCTGCATCTTGTTGGCGTAGAACTTCAGAAGCAACCAGTTAGGAACATCATAAATGTTTACGTATGCAACTGCATAAAATGAAGGAAGCAGATTGGATGGTGCTTGACGAGATGCAAAGAAGTCTACCTGGTGAATTGATCTTCTGTGGAGATTTCAATGCAAGATGACAGTTGTGGGGGAATAACATCACCAACCCACAGGGTGAAGGACTGGAAGATGCTCTGGATCACTGTGACCTAATATGCCATTAACGATGGGAACATGACCAGAATGGCAATGAGGACAGTGGACTCCGACAGAGCAATCGACCTAGCCATCACCAGCCTACAGACCTCAACAGTAAGTAATGAAGTACGTTAGGACCTCATGGAAATGATCTGACCAGGAGCTTAGAGATGAAAGCAAACAGGCATCAAGCAGATTCAAGTTGGTAGCCAATGAAGCAAAGGGCAGAAAATATGAGCAATTTTGTACATGTAAGGAGGTATCAGCTGACAAAGCCCTGCATAAGTTTTGGGATCTGTATGATGAAGCAATGAAGAACCGACAGAAAAGTAAGTCAGACTTCCAACAAGAAGACAACATCTGGGTCAGAAGCGATGGGGAGAAAGGAAAAATGCCTATTCAGTCAGTATCTTGGAAAAAGAATGAAGTTGAAAGATGAACATGTTGAAGAACCTCCAAATGCACTTCACAAGCCAAACATCTGACGTTGTGCTCACATCTGAAACTGTAACTTTTAAAAGCGCACCATCATGAGCGGAAAAGACACGGTACCTAGACCCGATGGCTTGCGAAACTTACACATGAGGCAGCTGAGTGAGGCAGATCTGGTTTAACAAAGGCCTTTATCAACAGTCTTGAAAACGGACAGATATCGACTGACTGGCTGGACAGCCATCTGGCACCAGTACCCAAGCCTGAGAAAGACCAAAGCAAGATTGCATCCAACAGATTATTCACCAGGCAGAACACAATAGGGAAACTACCCGAAAAGATTGTGGCTCAAATGCCGACACCTGAACTGGAGAAGATTCTGCTACCCCCTACTTTAGGCAGCTATCGTCGTAAAGGCAAAAACACTTGGATGAACGCTGCACACAGTCCTAGCCTCTGATGTGTATGATTGTCAAGCACCATTTGCCGATCAGCGCGATCTTAAGATGGCGCAGAACCATATGACGATCCGCAGAAAGCGCGGCCATCTCGACATGGGTGCGCCATCTGTGGATTATTTCCGAAAATGAATAGAGCTGCGCAATCTTAAGATTGCGCCATCTGCCGATCGCTTGGTAACACACACACAACATATTATTATATTATATATATACACACATCATAGAGGCGAGAGTGGCAAAGAAAGAGAGAGGGAGAGAGAGAGAGTGAAAGAGAGAGAGAGAGAGAGGGAGAGAGAGAGAGAGAGGGGGGTAGAGAGAGAGAGAGGGAGAGAGAGGTTTTTGTAGATCTATTTATATATATATCCAAGATAGATCACGCGACTCTATTCATTTTCGGAAATAATCCGTAGATGGCGTGCCCATCTCGAGATGGCCGCGCTTTCTGCGGATCGCCATATGGTTCTGCGTCATCTTAAGATCGCGCTGATCGGCAAATGGCGCTTGACATGATGATGGTTTTGAGCGGAGAGAAAAAATAGTAGAGGTTGAATTGGACTTAATAAAGACTTAGACAAGACGCGTACAACAGGGTACAATACGAGGTACTGATGAGGATGCTAGTCAACATGAGAATCACCCCAGCTTTGATTATCTGGACAGGAGAAGCAATGTCGAAGAGGAGGGTGGCTATGAGGCTTGGCTCCTGAGCATCAAACGCTTGCACGATCACACTTGGTTTGCCTCACTCAATCAATACGTGTGTATACGATACAGTAGTAGTAGTAGCAGGATGAATCACTTCCACCCATCTAGATTCTATCAAGTAGCCTTTGGTCTACCTTCCCCTTAAACTATAATTAAAACCAGATGAAGATCTTGGTCCAGATAACAAGTAACTTACAGTGTTCACAGTCTCTTCGGAGCTCAGTCAGCCAAACTCCTAGTGTAAAGATTATTCGGTTTTGTTTTCATTTTTCATTGTTTTGCGCTAACTGCTAACAGAGCTTCATGATCGATCACTCTGAATGAACTTCATCTTAATTTTAAGAATGGCTTCCCTTGCCAGTATTTTTTTCCAGGGTAATTTCCCTTCTTGTGTGTAATCTTTTGTTTCCGTATCTCTGTTGTCAAAATTTAAAGGCAAGACAGTGATGTTTGTGTCTAATTCACCTTGTAGAATCTAGATCTATATTTGTTTTTAATCAATTTAAGTTTCATGCACGATCGACCTTGCAAACAAAGTATCTGCTGTGCGTCTGCCATCTGTGCTGCTAGGCGCCTAGATGAATTTCAGGGAGTGTATTGATCATTCGTAGTCGTAGTGCGAAGGCGAAGGCCTGAAAAGTGACAACAATCCGTGAATCCTATCCTCCTGAGCCTCTGAGATTCTTCAGTCACATCGTAATTTAGAAAGGCCGTCGTTATTCGGACTCGAGTCCGAAAAACATTTTTTCATATTCGGACTCGAGTCCGAATATATGAAAAAATGTTATTCGGACTCGGGTCCGGAAAAAAGGAAGTGTCTTCGTTCTATAGATCAAACGTTCAGTGCTTCCAATTTTCCGCCATTTTTTAGTTTCCCCCACACCTTATCTGCCGATCCAATGCCCGCCGCCTCATTGATACGCCCCCCCCCCCCCCCCCCCGCCCCCCACGGTTCCCACTTTCTTTGTTGTAGAAAAAGGTAACATTGAAGATTAGCAGACCACCTGGCACCTGCATATTATGAGGTGTAACAAAAAAAAAAGAACAGATTCGTTCAAATACACAAGCCTGTGTCATCTCGATTGTTTACAAAGAAAAAGTTGTGTTGCTGTGTAGAGCTGAGCATATGGCAACTTTTGATTCCATAGACCAGCGCACAATTCAATGAATTCATTACCGAGATCTACGTCAAGAGCGGCTTATTATTGTAATAATGATCAGTGGCTGGGGGGAAAAAGACTGACGAGTATGCGACGTTCAAAGCCCGGACCGATAGTGCCCCCCTCCCACCACCCTCCCCGACACGCACACAGCCACTCGTGTGCAGGCCGCCCATCCGACCCCGACACACGCTAACAAGCCATCTTTAATTGCTTCTGATGACCTCTTGACAAATAAACATTTATTAGAAGCGCTCTAACTTTTCAGGCCGGCCTCAAATTCATCATAAGATTAAAACTCGGCTCCTGCACAAAACGCCTTTTTGCCCGAAGCGATCCCGGTCTCTACCCAGCCTGAGGCGAGTCACGAGTGAGGCAGGACAGGAAGCCGGATTCACGAGTCACAGGAAGTCGGAAGTGATGTCATGCTGGACAAGAATCAGAGTCCGAATAACATTTTTTCATATTCGGACTCGAGTCCGAATAATCACTTCGATTTAGAAATCATCGAGTTGATCAATACTTGTTTACTTGTCCACTGTGTTGGGGTCACTGCAGTTGGAACATGTCCATCTCTGCTCTCCCCCCCCCCCCTCTTCAGGATCCAAACAGGTGTATAGAGTCTCCATCATGATCTGGATGGAGATCGGTCGGACTGGTCTGCACAGATGGCTATGTTTCCCCTCTCCTCTTTGGATCCCCCTCTCCTTCAGTCTCCCTAGAGTGTGGGAACCGCTATCCGCCCTATTCTTCCTCTTATTTTCCCTTACAGCGGTTAGGACGGTTGGTGGGTCCAGTGTCAAATTCCCTCCCACTTTTGCTTCTCCAGCCAGCTAGTCTGCTCTCTCGTTGCCGGTTACACCTGTGTGACCCAGGCAGAAGATCCAGGCCACTCTTTCGAGGCTGCTCTCCCTGATCATAGCGTACGGTGTACCGGTATCAAAGTGTCAAGTGTATTCACTATTATAACCTATCATTTTGTCCGTAACAAAGTAGGCCTAGATCTAGATGTATAGGTAAAATTAGTTTATTAGTAGTCTCCGCCTAAGGTCCCACCACTTATTTATAATAATGGTCCCGGTTCGCGTAAAATCTCGCTGTTATGGAATATAACAGAATTTTTTTACTAGGTCTATATAAAAGTCACCCCTAAGATCACGCTCTGAAGGAACTACATTCAGCTAAATTCTCGTTTTTCATGTCATATATTTAGTTTTCGAAGTCACTATTTCTCCGAACCGTTTCCGGCTTCCAGTCTAGTGATTTTTGGGTCTAGATATCTAGTATTTCAATTTTCAAGAGCTAATCTAGAGATTTTTAGATGAGTGTAAAAACTTGAAAAAGAAAGATTTCACATCAGAATGAAATCAAAATTAGAGCAGCCCATAAACATCCACAAAAATTAACAAATAAGGGCGTGTGTCCACCTGTCCGAAGAAGATAGGCTGTTTTAACCTTAAATGTGCGTTATAATTTATTTTTTTAAAGTTTATTTATAAATATTTACAGCGGACATTTTTTGGACCGATTGAACCATATTGTGTACGAACAATCTTTGGTAGGCCTATATTATAGATCTATATCTGAAATTTGCGCGAAAAGATGTGATTTCAGAGTATTCGGAGAAATAGTGCCCAGCTTTATTTTCCCGAACGTTCAGAGAAATAGTGCCCAGCTTACTTTCCCGAACGTTCGGAGAAATAGTGCCAGCGCCTTTAGTTTTATTGTTTTATTTAAGAAAAAAAAAGAATAGCGGAAACCTGGGCGTGCTCAGCTGATCAACCAAGTAGAGAAAATGTGCGATCATTGTCAGGTCCGTTGCGTCATGGATCATTCACTGTCATGAATGTGATCACACCTCTGTTGTAAATCTCGATTTACATAAAAACAAATGGCTTTCCTGTACTGCAAATGTACCTTACATGTCAGAATGGGCATTTTCTTCTAAAATTTTGGTTGGTACCATAAATGCATGCTTTGTGGCTTCTTGAAACTTTACTTTTAATGCTAACAGTTGCTGACTTTTATTTCCAATCAAACTTGCTGTTGTAAAGCAGGGAATAGTTTTACAACTTGTCAGAGTTAAAAATATTACTTTAATTATTATCACAGCAAAATCCTTCAATAAATTTTTAATGTATCCATTGTCTGGCCACCGGCATCATCCCATCTGGTCACTGTTGTCTGAACTTATTTACCACTGCAAAATTCTTTTTAAAATTTAAATGATACCACAAAAGGAAACAATCCGCCCACCCGCACATTGTAATTGTGACAGGCTACCTGTCTTTGACTAATGCCCCCAGCATCATTGTTATCTTTCTCAGTTAGGCAGGATTTACTCTCTCTATATATTATAATAAATGACCATGTATTAGATCACAGTGTGGACTGTGGTCAATCAGGCAGGACTTGCAGTAGACCAGCAACTAAGCTGGCATAAAGAATTATATTGGGCTCTCGTGGCCTAGAGGTTAAAAAGGTGTTGGCCTCTCATTCAAAGGTCCAGGGTTCGAATCCGGGTAGCGACTAAAAAATTTTCTTCTCTAAAATTGTCTCCTTTCTCCTCTTTTCCTGCTCTCTAGTAATGTTCTGTCGTCTGCTTTCATCTCCTCTTTCTGCCCCCATCCCCCTCACCTCCTTTGCCCCCTCCTCTGGGCTCCTTTCTCTTTCTGCAGCCTTTCTACTGCTACTCCTTGGCTCCTCCTTACTGCTGTCTTTCAGCGACACCCGTGGTCTTCTGGTAGGAAAGATCTACACCTAGCCTTCTCGTACAAGGACGAAAAATCTCGGAGGGCCCATGTGCAAGTTGCACCACGTTAAAAGATCCCTTGGTCATATAATTTCAATAAGAGTAGGCTTCAGCCGCCACCCCGGCAAAATTCAAAATTTCCTACCAACTGAAAGTAAATGAGTCCCGCATGCTCATAGTCCTGAGCTTACAGTGCAGTTTAAGTGTGCTGTAAAACACTTATATCCTAAAAAAAGAAAAAAAATTTAAAAGAACCTCTAGATCAGATCAGGAACAAAACAAAACATCTTACCAGCTCAGGGTATTATATTTTCTACTGTATTTAAATGGGTTGCTTTCTTGAAGGAGTAAAATAAATTTAATCTGAACATTTAAAAAACAAACATGAAAGCATGAGTCAAAAGGGGGTTAGAATGGGGCTTGAATGAGATTTGATGAATCATCCAAGATAGTCTGACAGAAGTCTATGATTTATGAAGTAGTGCTATAGTTACCGTTTCCCCCATTAGTCACTAATTACATGATTTGGTTCTCCCGTTTGTCAAACTTTTTCTTCTTTTGCTCGTAGATCTCGATGCCATTCTAGTCTTTGTGTCATGTTTTTTTTCTATTTTTGAGTGTCTTCCATAAGATGATTTCTCATCTATATTTTCCAGCTTTTTTTCTTTCTCACCTTCTGAATGTCAAGGTGCTGTACTGTTCTTTCCAGTCCTGTCCTGTATTCTACTGTTCTTTCCAGTCCTGTCCTGTATTCATTTTTTAAAAGAAATTTTGTACTCTCCTCTAGTGAAGATAAAGATGCCACTGTGGGACGGACTCAACAATATTTTGTCCCATGGAAAAGGCGGCAAGAAAAGCAAATTGTAAGTCGCTTTTTATGTTCAATGCACCCAGGAAAATAATAATGTTTACTGCTGCTGACTATTTTCTCTTATAAACCACACTGATTAGTGATTGTACAGAACAAACATTTTGAATGGTTTTATTTAGTGGAGGAGATAAATTGTCATTAAAAGAAATTTTTATAAAGGCTGATCCCCTTTTGTGCAGTTTATAGAGTTGAGGAATAAAAAAACCCAACTAGTTTCACAGAGGCCTCTAAGTTGGTATCTGTTGTTGTGTAATGTCAAGTAGGTTCCATTTTTAAAATTGATCACATAATTCACTGCCTTCTGCCCCACAGCATTGTAAAGTCACAGAATGAAGCCGCTGAAAATTTTAAAATGCTGACAGCGGAATTCGAACCAAGTATTGCAAGGTGGAAATGCAAAATTGTGAAAATTCTTGTTCAGTTTTCAGAATTGTGCTGAAGAATTTTCATAATCCATCACTGTTTTCGTGTTAGTGTTCATACTTCATAACAAATGTACTATGTTGTTTTTTTCTTCTGTAAGGTTAACTATATCAGACTCCCTAATTCATTATGCTGTGTAAATTATTTTTCTAGATCTTGGATTTGGATTGTACTTATGAAGTAAAATTTTAACATTATGGCTTTTAGTTTGCATTATTCTTTGCTTCTACTGAGTGGTTGGAGATTGACCTTTGTAGGCTTTTTTTTTTTTTCCATCCCTTTGAGGTCTCTATTAGTTTTGCTTTGCTCACCCGTAGACTGATTTTTTAATCAATAGGTGTTTTTTTTTTCAACACTGTATTAGAATCTGTCGCCAAATTGCATAATATTGATTCCTGGTATTATAACTTCATAATAAAACTGTATAGTGGAGCATTTTCATTATAAAACTGTATAGTGGAGCATAGTAATACAAATGAGACAGCTGTTATTGTATGCTCATCCTGTTCCCGAATTTCCATTCAACTTCGTAGAGTAATTTCATTCAGTAAATTTGCTCATGTGGCAAGGTGAACTGGTCCGTGGTGGCTGTAACAACAGCTTAACATTCAAGTTTTCTCCTATTTGCATGTGTAATTAGGTGATCCTTCAACTCCTTGACAGGTGTGCATATTTAAACAGGCAGAGTATAAATTTATATATGTGTGGTGTCACAGGACTGGACAAAAAGTGTCCTGAAATTTCTGGACACTGTGTTTTAAAAATGTGTTAATTGAAGAAAATATCATGATGAACAGTCGAACCTGCTCTGACAGCCAGCTGTCCTAGACAATCATCTGAGCTAATGACCTCTTCCCCCTCCTCCAACCCCCCTGGTGTTTTTTTTCCTATAGTATTATTACATTGTCCAAAAACAGCCATCTCTGTAAATAAAACAGCCACTTTTATCCTCGACAATGCGTGGCCGTCTCAGACAATTTTGACTGTATTAGATAATTATATTCTGTAATATGCACCTATAATTTCTACATTTACAGTTGACATTGTATTTTGTTCTGCACTTTCTGGTAGGAAATGTTTTCAGTTCTTTGTTTCAATATGTTTTTTGTTTTTGTTTTTCCTGTTCAGGTTGTTTGGCATGTTATTTCTTTCCTTTCCTTTCTTTGTTCGCCGGTAAAAATGTTGTTAATCCTTGTATGTGTCACGACATGGTGGAATCAGGCACTCGTCAATATTTGGGCATGTGGAGTTATTGGTATCACCTGAAAGCTGATTTATTTGCCTTGCTTCCAATGAAATAAATATCTATTTATCTTGAAAAAAAACTCCAGATATTTGTGATTGAAGGAAACGAAATCGCTTGGTTTCAGTGGTGAAATTAGTGAGAAAATGGCCGCCAAAGTTTGGTTACTCCAATAGCTAAAGAGTCATTCCAAACTGAAAAATGACATATTTTGTGTCTTTAATCAATGTTTATAAGTAAAATTCCCATTGAAATGTGTTTTTATATGGACATAAAAGAGTTAAGCCAAAAGATAAAAATTCGAAAAAATTTCCATACTAGTAGAAAAATGCCCGTTTCTCAGATTTCATTATTTTGACAAGGGCTTGATTTCACCACGCTGTCTCACATATTCCTTTTTCCACTGCTATGTCATGGTAGACAATAGATTATATAGGTCTTTTTTATCAGAACATTCAAGTAAAGAAATGAATGACAAATCATGAAAGCAGATGTCTGCTCCTGGTCTGGCACTTCATGATGATGAGTTATTTGAATCAGATCCTTATAGCACTATTTGACGTTATGGTTTGGTTTTTGCTGGTGGGAATGCAGGGTTGGAGTATAAGAAAAGGATGAGTTATACAAGCAGCATTATGATGATCACTCAGCAGGCCTAATTGTGACTTTTTTGGGTTGATCCTTTTTGTGAAACAATGTGGTTTAGAAGTTGTGGAAAAATGTAACAGTCTTTTAACTAATTTTTTGGTTGTATTTGAAATTCTCTTTTATGGACAGAGTAGTGGTCAGAGTATGCTGCTACTCTACCGTACTCTTATTCCTTACCTGCAAACGTTACTGTCTGTCAACTTGTTTAAAAAATCCTCTGAATATAGATGACAGGAAGTTGCCACAGTAATAGTCATGTTTTGCTGGGAAATAGATTTTGACAAAAAAATATCTCAGAAGTCTAGATAAAGCACCCTCAACCGCCATTTTTAAGTAAAATATTTTTGTGGAGGATTACATTTTGAATTTTTTTTTACATGCCTCTATGCTCTCAGTACTTAAATTCTTTCAGTTTTTCTTGCTTTTTCCTACGATAATTGGACAGCATGTCTCTTGGGTTTCTTTTTGACTGAAATGGGTGGTCTGCATTTGTCCTGGTTTTTGTTTCTTCTCGATGAAGAGGCTTACTGATTCAAGCATCTACCGTCTTTATCTCTCCTCCTTTATCATGTTTGTTTCTCTCTTGTACCACCTCTGATCTTCAGCACTTATTAGACCTAATTGTGTTACAAGCGCTGTGATACTCTCACTAAAACAAATTGTCATATTGGATTTATTGGTTTTCCATGTTCACCTAGAGTTTACCTGGTCACCTGGAATGTCCACAACCAGCCACCCCCAACTGACCTCGCTGACTTGTTAGGACTGGACATTGATCCGTCTCCTGACGTGTACGGCATTGGGTGAGTTTTATGTGCAGCGTATTTCCCAGTGCAGTGGAATTTTATTAAAATTATGTGGTCACTGGGGGTAAATGAAACAAGGCCGTTGGTAGTTGGGGGATGCTCTTGATGTGGTTTGCTCCTTCTTTCCTATCAAACATCTATCACTCTTATTTCTCCTCCTTCTTTTTGTAGTTGTTACTCTCTTGTAACACCTCTAATCTTTGGCACTTACATGCAAGTGCAGTAAAACTCGTACTAAAACTAAGTAACAACAGGGCCAATTAAAATTCTCTTAAAAGATAGGCCTGGTGACCAAGAGAAAAGGAATGAAGACAGCTTTGTTCCTTTTTAGGATCATTTTTGTTTCTTAAAGACATGCATATCATGATAGTTGTTATTATTTATTGTTGAATCTGTTTTAACCCTTCAACTAAATTGAGAAGTAGCTACAAGTCCTCTTCTATTTGTTGCTTTGTTATTCTATAGAGTGTTTTTGTCTTGGATAGCGTGGTTGGAAGGTGTCTTCTTTTCTTTCTCTCTTTTGTTCCTGTTTGTCTATCTCATTTTTTACTTGCTTGCAGAACGTGTAAATTTGATTCCAGCTTGGAAAAGTTTTTCTCATAGCAGAATGCTGTTTTGCCATTTTTATCTCCCCATTGTTGGTATTGGTTATTTCTGTTATTTTCATGAGAAGAACAGGTACTATTTTAAACATTTGCTTTCTGTTTATCTCCATATTACCTGTGTATTTTAGCTGTCTGTTTGTTCACAAATGAAATGGTGTCAATTTTCAATTATATACATAAAATCCCCGTGGTATCCTTGTCATAGTCTGTCCCTGTGGTTTTATGTACCCTGCATAATTTAGCAAAATTTGATCATTTTTTGCATAATTTCTGATTATTTTCCTTTATAATTATTTGTAAAAATTAACAGAATGGCATAATTTCACATTTTAGGGCTCAGGTTGCATAATTTCAGACTTTTTCTTGCATAAAATGACTGGGACAGCATAGTGTTTCTTTGTATGTCTGCTGTGATTTAGTATCTAGGAACGAAAAATTATTAGGTGTGTCCCGTGCGCTCATATGACCTTATGCAGTTGCGAGTGCCGTAAAACCCTATACTAAACAAACAAACAAACAGCCAGGTTGCCATTGACAGGCTGAGTCAAAGCATCCCACCCTCTAAATTAACACATCAACACAAATTTTGTTCGTTCAGAAAGTGGGTTTCGACCCTGCGCGCCAGGGCCAACCTGTGCTGAGAAGGATACCATGTCCCAGAAAAAAGATATTCAACTAAAAAATTCTCCCAACATGGGGATCAAACTCAGGTTATCGGCAAGTGACTGAAGCACCTAACTGCTACACCACAGACACTATACAATCAGCTGTTCATGGGGTCTAATGGAGGAAGGTCAAAGAAGAAGAAGAAGAGGACGTGGCATTCCATTTTGTTCACTCTCTTTGTCCATCTATTTGGCAGTTTGCAGGAAGCCTTCAACCAAGAATGGGTGCCAGCCATCTCTCAGCCGCTCTTCAAAAAGGATTATGTCAGGGTAAGGTCCTTTTCCTGGCTTGATAGGATCCTTTTTTTAAAGACATTCTGTCCTCTATATGTGAGGTAGCGTGGTGGAATCAGGCTCTCGTCAAAATAATCAAAGTGAAGAAACTTGCATTTTTCTGCCGGTTAGTGAATTTTTATCAAATTTTTCTTTTTTGGCTCAACACCTTCAATGCCCATTAAAGAACTCTTTTCAGTGTGTTTTTTAAAATGAAAAACGATGATTAAAGGCACAAAAAGTGTAAATTTTCACTTACCACAGACTCTTAAGCTAAGGAAATAACAAATCTTTGGCGGCTATAATCTTACTAATTTTACCTCTGAAACCAGGTGACCCCCACCTTCTTCTTTTGCAAATATCTCGTCTTGTACTCAAGATATATGGATATTTTTTTCATCCAAATAAAGACAAATGAACAAGCTTGAAGATGATAACAATAACTCTACATGCCCAAAAATTGACGAGAGCCTGATTCCACCACGCTGCCTCACATATGAGCTTCAAAATGTGGTGACTGATCCTTTCCTTGGAGCACTTTCGAAATATGAATAAACTTCTGGAAGCCTCCGGAAGCTTAATAACTTAGGAACAAACTGAGGAGTTCGGAAACTTTTATTGCATTATTTATTATTTTTTTTAATGATAAAATTTTCAGTGATAATCCCACTGATCCGAGCTACTCTTGTAAATTGTACCTGCACATCTGATGGGCCCTCTGGTGTGGTAACCTCCTTTCTTTTCGAAATTTCTGTACTCCTAATCCACTTCTAACAGAATGATCCATCTGGCTATCACTTGGTCTGGCTATGAACTACTAGCATACCGCTCAACTGCAGCAACATCCTTAATCATGTTTTTATGGATATTTTAACATCATTGTTCAGTGTTCTATTTTGATGGATTTAAAAAATTGTGTTTTTTGTGTGTGCTTTTTGCCCAGGTGAAAGCCCGTCGCCTCCAGGGTATTGTGACAGTCATGTTTGTGAGAAGAGCTCTCCTGCCATTTGTTACTAGTGTCGAGTCGGAGATTACCAAGACCGGCCTTGGTGGGTTCTGGGTAAGCTGCTTTTCATGTTAGCTATTAACTATTTCACTTCATTTTTCATTGGAATTGAAATGTCTCATGTAATGTTGTGAGGGCTTTTACTTTGAAACAGCATAGAGATAATCGAATCAACTGTTTATTCTGTTGGATGTTTAATGACTGCCGTTTCATGACAAGGGTGAACTCACTATACAAATACAAGACAGTTCACATGGTACAAGAGGAGATCTCTCGTAAACCATTATAGTTATTTTATAGCTTAGTGTACTCCCATTTACATAAGCCGTTACACCTCAATAGACAACTCCAAGTAGATTCGAAACTGAGAGGAAATTATAAGAGGAACATCAAAGAAGATTCAGACTGAGCTTTGATTCTAACCACAAACTGGGCATATCTTTTAGTATAAAGGACGTTTTATTTCAGCTCTGAATTGTTCCAGAGCTATCTACCTATATTAACATTTGGTGTGTGTGTGAGGGGGGACGGGGGTTGTAGGTTTCTGAAAGTTTACTACTGGCAGACACATGCTCTTCACTTTGACTCAGGATTCTGTGAAGCTTATCAGGGACCATGTAGTGGTAGGGAAACAAATTCATCAGTCTCCTCTTATACAGCTGTAAAGTGCTCTAGTGCTTAACATAGGTCCAAGAAGTTTCTAGTGGTTTAGCAATGTGCTTCCTGTCTGTCTGACTTTATATTGAAAATTCTGTCACGATTGGAACGACTCTTCTAATGTAACGAGCTTTTTTGTGTAATTTTATTTAAATTAGTTTTGATGTGGCGGTAATGTTTATGTGTGATTTGTTCTGGAGAAGGTAGAGGAAAATGTTGAAAAGACAAAGGCATTCGGAGGAAGCGAGAGAAAGAGAGACAGATGTTCGTGTGGGTCTATGTCATTGTAAGATCAATTAAGTTTTGTCAAGATCATTGTTACTGCTAGTTTTTTGAGTTGGTTTTTTTCTTTTGTGGCTTACATTTATGTTTTCAAATGATCTAGTAAAACCTCAAGGAAGAGTGGATGAATGATTGGGCCACAGGTACGACAGGAAGGAGGATGTATGGCCACATGAATAAACCACTGGTCAAAGATCCAATCAATGAGTTGAGGAGGGGAGATCAATCCATAATCTTCCAACTTAGAACACAACATGTACCCCTCAACCAACATCTCAACCGAATTGGAGTAAAGCAGTCTGCTGCCTGCCCACTATGTGACTACCCCTCAGAGACAGTGGAACATCATCTGTTCTTCTGTAGAAAACAAACTGATTTAAGGGGATGTTTTCTTCCCAAGCTACCCCACACATCTAATTGCCTCTACTCCTCAAGACAACAATTAGAACAAACATGCAACTATTACCGAATGGCATCATGCAGAAGAGTTAACGCTCAGATGCTACTGGATCGCTAACAACAACAACAACAACATTTATGTTTTTAACAATAATAATATCTTTTACAATGTTTTTCCTTCCTACATGTCACAATTTGGGTTGTTTTATTTCTGTGTTTATTCCAGGGCAATAAAGGTGGGGTCAGTCTTCGTATGGACTTCATGGGTCTGAACTTCATCGTGGTCAACTGTCATCTGGCAGCTCACCAAGACCAGGTGGCAGCTCGGCTGTTGGTAGGTCCAGGACATTTTGCAATTACTGTCAGGTCTTCACCATGGGTCATGACAACTGCAGCTTTATTTTAACCCCTTCGTGTCTTATAGTTTTTCCAACTTTTACGGCACCCAATTTTTTCTTACCAGGACATTCAAAGCTATTGTAGTGCAGTTTTAAAACCCTGTACGGTGTTCATAGTAAGGTCCCCGCGATTACCGTAATCTGCTGAATTTAGGACGTACATTGTACTGGTGGATGGCATCTTGGCACACAATATTGGACATACAGTGTACGGGAGCTGTCACAAAGGGGTTAATAATGATTTGAAAAGTGGTGGATATGTACGTGTGCTGCTATCTGTGTAAACTACTTTTATTACAGTAGTTAAGACAGTTATATAGGAATCATGCTTGTAATATTGTAAGAATTTCTTAAATATGATAGGAAATGTTTTTTTTAAAAACAACTACTTGCCTTTGAAAAAAAAAAGAACTGAAAAAAACCCAAAAGCACAAAATCACAGTTGTGGAGTGTCAATGTATCTGAAGTAATATGTTATCTGAAGGATTAATAGATTGTTCAAATGATGATGTTCATTTGTGTCACAATATGGTGGAATCAGGAGCTCATACATTTTTTGGGCACAAGGAGTTATGGCAGTTATTGATATCATCTTCGATTTAATTGTTTTAACGAGTTCCTGATTTCACCACGATGCCTCTCATTTTAATCTGTAGTTCTGGTTAATGAAATGTTCAAACTCTGAATGAGAGCTTTTCATGTGATGGTATTATTGTATGTAAATCATACAACCAGGTCATTGAAGAATGTTACTAAAAAAAATTCGCTCTCATGCTTGCAGAGATTCATAATCTTTCTACTTGTTCGTCATAGTCCCATGATCCATTTAAAGCACCCACAGCTGCAAACTTCACTTTCCTTCCTTTAGTTTTGAAAAAAGCAGCAGCATCTGCGGTGTAGAAGCTACGCTCTTCGGAATAGTACTCCAAGGACATAAGTTTGATTCTTGAATGGGGAAGTTTTTAAAATTTAGTGTCTCCAGCTTTCTGCCGGAATGTTATCTCCCTCTCAGCCCGAATTGGCCCTTACAAGCAGGTTTGAGGCAGCTCAGCTCCCAAATAATCTAAATTATGCTTTTGGGAATGTACCACTACTAGAACAAATGCGATTCAGAAAGGGATGCACAGGTCTGTTCAGTTGCCATACTCCTCAGCTCAGGCAAATTTTTATTGATGACCAGTTTTATTGATAAAATGACCAGGCTGTAACTTTTTCAACAAGTTGAACTTTCACAGTTCAAGTCCTGCCCTTAATTCTTTCTATACGCAAGGGATTCCACAATTTTACACCCTTAGGCAGGGAAGGGAGTTACCTTAAAAAATCTGTAATCCTGTAAAATGTTGATGGACTTGTTCCTTGTGAGCACTTAAACTATTCTTAATTGGACAGAAAATCACAATATGACTGAAAATAGGTATTAAAATTAGCACAGGACCAGGTGTAGATCTTGCTTTCAACGAAATCGGTACCCTCAAAACTATGGTTCAAAAAATTAAAGACCTTCCTTTTTTTTTTCAGGATATTGACTCCATACTGGACAGCCAGAAGTTCAAGGATGCGGACACTGACAACATTCTAGATCATGAGTGAGTGACAGGCCCATCTGGTAATCCTTTTCCTCTCGGCAACTGTTATTATTATCATCTTTTTCATTGTTGATATTGTTACTCTTATTATTATTATTATTATTATTATTATTAAGTTTCTATTTATAATAAAATTTCAACATCGTACTGTAAGGTTCTTTAACGGTAAGGAAGGGTCCCAGATTGTGGTGAAGCTTGTAATTCCTGACATGATAGTGGGACACAGCGATTTATCTTAAGATTTAGTCGCAGTTCTGCTATAGTTCTTTTTAAATTTTAGCATGCTCTTTCATTACAAATTTGTTGTCAGTTTCAAGATTTTGTGTTTTGCCTTTCATAGTTACTTGTACATCAGTGAGTCGCCAATTGTTCTTTGAAAGTGAAATATTTGTTTTGTTTTGTCCTTTTTATCATGCTTTGTTCTTCTGCCTGTCAGTTACATATTTTGGATGGGAGACATGAACTTTCGCTTGGAAGACACACCATACGAGCATGCCGTCATGGAAATATCAAAAGAGAATTTCCCAGTGCTTTTAGCAAACGATCAGGTATGAACACAAGCAAAATACTTTCAGAATGACTTTTTCATTTTTTCGCTCTCTTTACAGAGTATAAAATGTGTGGCGTCTTGGTCACATCAGGCGCTTATCAAAATAATGAAATTTTTCTGCCCATTACCAATTTTATTCAGTTTATTGGAATAGCGTACGTTGTTTTTAATAAGGAGTAAGACTTCATTATTTATTTATTCATTGAATTCAACACTGCTATTCAGCATTGTTTAAAGACGTTTGTAGTCTTTTTATTGAACTGCTGTTGCAATATTCAGGAAATCCGTTTGAAATCTATTCAAAAAGCGTTTGTCTTTTCCACATAGCTTATTTGTCATTTTAAAAATCCATGCTGATTCTGAACATGTAGATCTCTTCAAGCGGTTTGGGTTCTTTATAAATAGTCACCATTCTATTTTGTCGTTGTTCTCGTGAGAGTACTGGAGGAGGTTCTTGTTATTTGTTTCACTATTATTTTTTTTTTCTTTGGTAAGTGCTTTATGCCGCTCGCAACTGCATAAGGTCATATGAGTGCACAAGACACGTAATACATTTTCAGTTGGTAAGAAATTTTCAATTTTACTAGGTTGGCTGCCGAAGCCTACTCCTATTGATTTTGGGACCACCAATGGATCTTTAACGTGTGCAGCTTGCACGCTGTACCACCGAGAAGGTTAGATGTACATCTTTCCTGCCATAAGATCAAAGGTGTAGCTGAACGACAGCAGTAAGAAGGAGCCAAGGAGTAGCAGTAGAAAGGCTGCAGAAAGAGCCAGGAGCCCAGAGGAGGGGATGAGGGGGTTGGGGCAGAAAGTGAAGACAAAAGCAGACAACAGAACCTTGTTATAGAGCAGGAAAGGACGTGAAAAGAGAAAACTTTTGGTCGTTATCCGGATTCGAACGAAGGACCTATTGAATGAGAAGTGAACACCTTAGCCTCTAGGCCACGAGAGCTCCCTACTGTTACTTTGAATAGATATTTTGGTTAACAGGACATGCAGTAGCTGGTTAGTTTGTAGGTGCGTTAGTGAGATATTTACCATCCTCTTCTTTTGCAAGTCTCTGTTGTCTTTGTTAGATTTCTCTGGTGTGGTTTGCTCCTTCTTTCCTGTCAGACATCTGTTGTCTTTATAATCGGTCTTTCTTCTTGTCTTTGTATGTTGCTCTATCATAACACCTTTTATCTTCAGCACTTATGTGACTTATTTTTTATGTAGTGCTGTAAAACTCTGACTAGAACTTTTTTAAAATCCTTGTTAATGCCTATCAAAAATGTGTATTCTATCGAACAAGCTGATGGTGCTCCAAAACTCAACTGCAAAGTCTTTTTATCAATCATTCTGAAAATCATTTTTCTTATTTCAAAATCTATTTTCAGTTAAATTTGGTGAGAGAAGAAGGGCTTGCCTTTGAAAATTTCAAAGAGGGTCCCATAACTTTTGCCCCTACATACAAGTTTGACCCAAGCACTGATGTCTACGACACAAGGTCAGTTGCTTTTGTACAACACAAGGTTATTTGTTTCTGAAATTAAGCTGTGGCTCATGAACCACCAGAGAATCTTTTTTTTTTTCTACCCACTGATCTCAGACCCCTATTGCTGTCTGTGCCCAAGGATTTATTATTTTAAGTAAAAAATTTTAAAAATTGAATATCAACAAAATGCCATAAAATGTGGTGTAGGAAAATCAATACCCACCACCAAATTTTAATTTAACCCTTTGTCTCTAATTTGACCTGATCCAACCCGCAACAGGCACCCGGTATAAATAGTGCTGAATGTCCTTTGTGGTTATGGTTTCCCTAGCCCAAAGAAGAGGATTCCTGCGTACTGCGACCGCGTTCTTTATCACTTCCATGACTGCGCATACGGCAAGACAAGGCTACAGAGCACTCTCCTGGACTACCGCAGCCATCCATCTTACAAGGAAAGTGACCACAAACCTGTGTCTGCTGTGTTTGACATTAATGTAAGGCCACAATTTGTTTTTGTTCTCTGACTGGTGGATGTGTGTGTGTGTGTGTGTGTGTGTGTGTGTGTGTGTGTATGTGGTTGGGTGGGAGGGGGGGAGGGCTGAATATATCCATCTTTTACTAGGCTATCCTGCTCAGTTCTTCTGTTGGCTTGTACAGTTTCTCCTGTAGTGTCAGTGGGGTTATCACGTTTCCCTTGTTTCCTGTGTCAGGACCCAGCGTGTTTACGCTGCTGGAAGATATAACATGTTCCACAGTTTGGTCTGCTTCTCCATGCTGGCATTTTAGCGGTTGTAGTTGTTTGCAACATTTGTACATAAAGTGCTGTTGTCTGAGTCGTATAATTAAAGTTTTTTTCGGAGGAAGTTAGTTTCTTGTTGTTGGTAGTTGGTGGGTGCTCAGTTGTGGTCTGCTCCTTCTTTCCTTTCAAACATCTGTCGTCCTTATCTCTCCTTCTTTTTTGTTTGTTACTCTCTTGTAAAACCTCTAGTCTTCGGCACTGATATGACGTAATTGTGTTGGATGTGCCATAAAAGTCTTACTGAAACAAGCAAGTTGCTTATTAAATAAAGTCAGTGTCAGGAATGAGGCTCAACTTCTTTTCTGCCGTTCACTCCTTCCCCTGCCTTCTGTGGCTCCTCGTGTGAATGTGAAAATGAGTGACCTGGGTCTCGACACATGCTCAGACCATTTGAGATTTTGTTGTTTTGTGATTGCAAAGTGGTCTTCATTGTTAAACATGTTTTGTCGTGTCTCGTATTTTGTAAGTTTCTCTCCTGTTGAGATGGACAGCTGTTGAGATGGACAGAAGGGCAAGAACCCAGCTGTTCCTGGATCGGAAACAACAATAATGACTGTCCTATTGAGATTATGTGGGATATTCCAATTCCTGACTTTCTTTCCTAACGAGATTTGGTATGATATTGAGATTGCTGGTACTTGTTGAAAACATTTCATTTTGTGACTCATTATCAATCTATCCATCTATGTTGATGGTTGACAGGTGCTCTGGTGTAGTTTGCTTCTTCTATCCTATCAAACATCTGTTATCCTTATCTCTACTCCTTTTCATAGTATGTGACTCTTTAGTGACACCTCTAATCTTCGGCACTGATCTGACCTATTTGTGAGCAGATGGTTTGCGGGTGCTCTTGTTTGTTTTGCTCCTTCTGCCCTGTCAAACATCTATCGTCGTTATCTCTCCTCCTTTTTTTGTGTTTGTTACTCTCTTGTAACACCTCTTATCTTTGGCATTTATGTGACCTAATTGTGTCACAAGTGTCATAAGACTTTACTAAAAACTCAAACTGACCTATTTGTATTGCACTCTGTAAAACTCTTACTAAAACTAAAGCGTTGCGTCTATCAATTATATTTGTCACAGGTGATGTCCAAGCCCATTTCTCAACCTGTTAAGTTTCTGTCTGAGGGGCTTGTGTGGAGCAGGCAATCGCCGCAGAAGGTCACATATCATGTCCGGAGAAACTTTCAGGAAACTATTGGAGATTGGATAGGATTGTATAAGGTACTTCAGTTACAGTTCTGAGTGTTATGGAGAAATAATAAGAAATAGCATTAGTATGGCACAAATTTCTGCTCAACAGTAAGCTCTGTGTACTTTATGATTTATACTATTACCCCAGCAAACCTGATAGTAGTCAAAAACAATTTCAACTTCCTGGAAAGCATACAGTGCAAGCTGCCATTTTACAGGTGCTAACCTGCAAGTTCCACCCTTATTTTCTGCCTTCAAATGCATTTATCCTGTGAAATATGTCATGATAAGTTGTGATATTTATGGTCGCTTTTATGGACAAGTGGGCTGACCCAGCTTTCGGGGGTTTC
Source organism: Aplysia californica (assembly GCF_000002075.1). Taxonomy (NCBI): domain Eukaryota; kingdom Metazoa; phylum Mollusca; class Gastropoda; order Aplysiida; family Aplysiidae; genus Aplysia; species Aplysia californica. The sequence goes on along the minus strand of NW_004797641.1, from coordinate 92,454 downwards.
CAGAAATTTTGACCTGCACCGAAAGTGGGCATTGTCCTACCTACAGGAGAAGTTTGGTTTCATTGGTGTGTATATTTGTTTGGTTATGGAGAAAACTCTCTTTGTCTTTTGAAGAAACTGAACAAGGGTCCAAAAACTTTAACTAAGATTTTCTCAAAACAGAATTTTGCGGGATACCCCCTTGTGCTTAAAAGCGACCATTTATGTGATATGGGACAAGATTCCAAACTGTGTACTCCATATCAATCTTGTTTAGATGGTATTGGACTAAAAGGAATTCCTATAGGTTTTTTTGTGCAGTGTAAAAAGAAGTGCTCTTTATTTATTATTACTAATATTATTATTCTTAATATTGTTATTATATTTACTGTTATTACTATTGTTATTATTTTTGTTATTATTGTTATTATTAGTAGCAGTTTTATCATTAAATTACTATTATTATTATTATGACTCCTCAGGCGGATTTCACCGATTTCAACTCCTACATCTCATACGTCTGGGCTCCGACAAGCAGTGATGGTGTCCGAGGTGGTGGAGCCGGCAAGGACTCGAGAGGCATCAACAAACAGGTGAAGTTTGCTCGCAGTTTGCTGGAGCGGGCGGAGGAGGGAATGTACGTCCTCTGCTACCTCACCTTCAAGAACTCCCTGTGTGGGATCAGCCTCAATTTCTTGGTAAGTTGGAGTTCTGCTCTATTTACTGGTTATTTATTTAACTTGACGGATGGTGTCAGAGGTGGATACTATATCTTTTCTAGATGCTATTTCTTTTCTTTCCCTCTATCAGTCTGTTTTGCTCTGTCCCCGCAATAAAGGATGGTTATTATGATGATGTGCCTCTCTGTGCAGAAGCAAACAAACAAGCAAGAAGAAATTTGATTTATTTTCCTCTTTTATCTTACATATGGTCTTCCTCTCTTCAGACTTGAATACATTGTTTATCTTCTGTTGACTTTTTAAAAAAACCTATTTACAGCCATTGCACTGCGACTCAAGTTTTTTAAAGGCCACTTGGGCTGCTTGTATAGAATGAAATAAGCATCAGTATTTGTGGTCTCATTTTCCTCAGAACTGCTCTTCAGTACTAAGAAAATATAGGTGGTAGATTTTTTTAATGCAATAACTCTAGCTCAAAGTTCTGTATATAAAAGCATTGCCTTGTCTTAAGTCTCTTACTGTACACAATGCTTTCTCATTGGATGTGTTATCTGGAAAATGCTCTCATTTTGCAGTGGGTGGTTGGCGGATGCTTTGGTTTGGTTTTCTCCTTCTTTTCTATCAAACATCTATCGTCCTTTTCTTTCCTCCTTTTTTGGGGTTTTTTTTTTTGTTTATTACTCTTTTGTAACACCTCTAACTCTAACCGTTGGCATTAATTTGTCCTAAGTGTGTATATCATCATCAATGCCTTTCACCCCTGGCAGGGTATAGGCCACATACAAGCTCCTTTCATTTATCTCTCTCCTGGGCCTTACTTACAAGCTCATTCCAAGTGAGTTTCATCGCTCTCATATCCCTTTCCACACATCTCCTCCATGTTTCCCGTGGCCTACCCCTGCCACATGCTCCCTGTGAGTTCCACTGCAGTGACTGTTTTGTGAAGTTTCCGCTGGGCTTTCTAAAGCTTTGTCCCATCCATCGCCACTTTCTTAGTCCTATTTCTACTTCTATATCCTTTTGTCCAGTCCTTTCCCACAGCTCTTCATTTCTTATTCTATCCTGCAACTTAATTCTTAGGACTCTCCTTATACATCTGTTGATGAAAGTCTGGACTTAATTCAGTACTGTCTTTGTTGTCTTCCAAGTTTCGCAGCCGTAGAGGAGCACAGACTTGACATTGGAGTTAAGGAGTCGAATCTTAGTGCGCAGTGAGATGTTGCTTGCTTTCCAGACTTTTGATAGTTGATTGAATGTTGACCTTGCCTTCACGGTTCTTGCTTTTACATTTGCCTCGGTTCCACCTTTACCATCCATGATACTTTCACTTTCAAGGTAGGTAAAGGAGTCCACTTCTTCCAGGGGAGTGTCTTCCACTGTCACAGCAGGGCTTCAAACTTTTCCAAGCTTCACTACTTTTGACTTATCTGGATGTATACGTATGCCAACACTCCTTGATAGTCTGTTGAGTTCCTTGGTCTTTTTTTGCATCTGAGCATGTGTGTGAGAGAGCTGTGCAAGGTCACCAGCGAAGTCAAAGTTGTCCAGCGGCTGCGAAGGGATCCACTGTATTCCATTGCGCTTGCCTCTGGTGGCTTCTTTCCTGACTCAATCAATAGCCAACACGAAGAGAAAAGGTGAGAGCAGGCATCTTGTCGCTCTGCTGTCTATACCTAGAATGGTTCTAAGTGTTGTCCTTCCTGGAAGACCTGGCAGTTTGTTCCTTCATAGGTGGCTGTCCTAATCTTGACGATTTTGTCAGGTATTCCTAATTATGTTGCCCGTTCAGTAAAGCTCTCACTTAAACTAAAAACAAATCCCCAGTTGCCTTGTCTCTGTTCTTCTCCCCAGGTATGCTAGGTCGTCCTTGCAGGTTGTGCAGGGAATTCTCGGGATTCTTCAAGGCAGCAAATGCCAAACTTTTTACTAGTTGTGCCACCTCACAGGTCAGGATCTTACCGTTCAATATCTCAACAAGCTCAGGATTGAAGGACAGCTGAGTTCAACTGTCAGGATCACCTTTGTTAAACGTTTTATCTGTAGTTTTACTACTTCATGGAAACAGAGCAAAGGTGAAAGCACTTTCAAAATCAATTACAAGAGCAAGAACAAAACTTGGTTGTAGATTTGAAAGCTTTTTCTACTTTAAATGAAACCTAAATGTGAACGTACTTTGAGCAGGATATTTTTTAATGCTTTAATTACAGCATTGTTTAGACACTGCTCGATCACAGCCGAGCTGTGCTTAAGAACATTCCAATTCCTCTGAAATTCATAGTTTTAAAAATGCTATTAATTGCTTTTAGAAAAATAATTTGTAGAATGTTTTTAATTCAATTGCTTTTTAAAAAAAAATCTTCTTTGTAAAAGTTTAAAAAGTAAAATGTCTGGTCTGGATATATGAACTTATGACTACCGGGTACATGTGTTATCTCTGTTTTTGCACTCTGGGATTTGTGGTTTTTGACTTAAGCTCATCTGCTTAAAACCTTTTTTTTTTTACATTTGTACCTTGTTATGCAAATATGATTTTATCTTCTTCCATCCCATTTTCTTGATGCATGTTCATGAATTTACTGAAGCATGAGAATTTCCATCTTCATTGAGTATCTCTCATTATGACAAAGAAAATTTGATTGATCTTATTTATGTTTACAGCAGAAGGCCTATATATGTGTGTGCCCCTGAAGAAAGGTCCCAGTTGTCATCAATTTTGGATATTGAAATAAGGGCATATTTTTGTAGCCAATTCAATGTTGAAAGCGCTGATTCAAAATTTTAGAAAATATTTTGAGTATCTTAAAGATATGCCACATCTAGTTAAATACAGGATGTTAAAACAAAGTTTGGAGAAAAGCCCAATTTCTTGCACATTTCCAACCTTTGGTGAAGTACAACACATTTCAAAAGTAACTAATAAAACATTAAAATATTAAAATATTATAAAATCCTCTCAATATATTATTAAGAAATGGTTAAATGTGTGGACTTTTTGGCTTCCCCCTACCCCCCTCGCTCAAAAATAGCTTTGCCAACAACTGGGACCTTTCTCCAGGCACACACACATATTATATTTGGCCTGAAATAGATCTTGTCACGGTCTAAGGTTGGGAGAAAATAAGTGTGATCACATATAAAGATGACGTGAAATATGTACAAGCATACATATCAAGACTTGGAAAAGATATTGCTCAAGAAAGGTGACTTTTGACTTTGACAGCAGGAACCAGTGCCTTTTCTGTTTCCCTCTGTTATGACAAGTTTGTGAATATGTGAGACATGCTGACAGAATGAGTTACTTCTTGGATTTTATCTTCATGGAAATGTGTACGTCAAATTTGTATAATTTATTAATATGATGTGACAAAAAACATGTTAAGCTTGAAGAAAATGGCTCCAGTTGAAAGTCTTCAAATTTGACCCTTGTGACGATTTTTTGCCAATATGTCCATTCACAGATTGCGAGAAGTAGTTCATTCTGTCAGCAGGCCTCTCTTATGTTAAACCAGTGGCATACGAACTGTACCTGTGCTATGAATTTTATTTTTCAGATGTGCATAATATAACGTGTATTTTTATTATGCTGTACATAGAAAATAGGTATGCTTCCAGATGCTTCCAGCTGAACTTGTGCGTGTTTTGACATGTCTCACTGGTGTTCTGGTTTGATTTTAAAATAATGTAATGGGCATGTAGCTTGAATTTTTAACACACTGATTTTTGGTGGGCTCTGTTTGTGAGTGCCTGGATGGGGTCACTTGGACTAGTTGACATTTTGATGTTTGAAAGTTTTGTGATGGTAAATCTATTATGACTTTGATTTAGTCAACCCTTTGTTATTTGAAAGCATTATGCATTTCGCTTTTGACTATCGTTGGGTACTTAAGTGATACATTGGTATATAATATTATATTATTTTCATGACTTCTCTTCATTTGCCTGTATCTGTTTTTTGGGGGAGTGAAGGTCTAAATTCAGCTTTACCATAGTACCTAATTCAAGTTTTTACTTTAACTATTAAGTTAGGGGCTGAAGAGAGTTGAACGAGCACCTCTGTCCGTTTGTTAGAATGTTGTTTACCTCAACTAAAACTACGTTGGCCCTGAAAGGAAGGGGTGAAGCAACCCTCATCACAAACGATCAAAGTTGTGTCAACGGATGGAGGCAAAGAACACTTTGTTACAGTGTATATAGCAGTATTGGATGATTGATTGCATTTATATATAGCAGGTTGTTTGAGGACGTCACAGGTGTGTTCCACTTATTTTCTTTCTGTTATTTTTGTGTGTCTACCTTGCCTTTGCTGTGCATTATAATTCTGTTATTATGTCAATGTACTTCTCTTTACTCAAACAAACGAACATTTTTCATTGAACACCCCTACCAGAAGTGGGGCTCTGACTTGAAAACTGTCTGTGTGTGTATAGTGTTCTGTTCCAGCATAACTGAGTGAAGGAGTCTTATTATGCGGGGAAAGGAAAAAGGGGGCTGTTATTCAGGGGATGTAGAACTTTTGTGATGTTTATCTTATATGTCGTGCATGTGGATTAGTTGGCAGGGAATGAGGTTTGGGGGGGTGAATATTTATTATATACTCTCAAATGTGCAATCTGTTGTTATTTCCCTTGAGTTCAAACTAAAGGCAAGACACATGATAATATTGATATAATGAGATGTTGCACTTTAGCCGCTGACTCTCAATTTTGCAGAGGTTTACTGAATAATATTGTTTCAGTACCTTGTTTGTCATATAAGAATAATGCTTTTGTGGACTGTTGTGGCTCTCTGGAGACGTAAATTTAGAAATATGAAAATTCCATTATAGTTAAAAGAATGTTAGCGCTTTTTTGTGGATTAGATAAAATACTTCAGGCAATTAACTCTTTAAAACGTAGAGAACACGTTTGTCCGAGGAGCAGCAGACCAAAAGCTATGTTGCGACACATTTTGAACCATCAAACACAGATTCAGAAACACCAATTTGCATGCTTCATTATGCACCTGTTAGTGCCTGCCTTTTTAAAGTTCAAGGTAAAGAAAACTGAATTGAAAAATATTTGTGAAGTTATACTTTTTTGGGGGGTAAAATGCCCCAAAACAGGGCGTCCTCAATGATGTAATAAACCTAATGGGGTGTTGGACTGTGGATACAATCTTGTCGAAATAAAAGAGTGTTTTTATCTGTGTATTGTGATGGTGTACAATGTTAACTCATATGGAAAACTGCCCACTTTGATGGGATTTTAGCATCGAATTATTACCGGTTGTGATAGTTTACAGTTTTTGTTTCTGCTCATTTCAAAGGTGATGTCATCTGTTTATTTTGCTTGCAGTAATGCTAGCTTGAGAGCTCTTGCGATGTCACGTTGGGCCGCACATGCCATAATATGTTGCGCATCTCTATTTTTGCTATGCACCATCTTGTGCCATTTCATTCATGCATTCTCTCTAGAGCTGAAAATGTGTACATGTATTTGATTTGCACTTTCCTCTATGCACGTCTCCATGCACGTTGTACGACCTCTGTTTTATCGCATTATCTCTCTGGCGGAAGGGATTTTTAAAAATTTATCTAAAATTAAATGTCTTTCATTGATTGAACCAGTTGCTCTCTTGGGTTCACACAAACAGCATTCAGGATAATTCTGGAGGTTTGATTACGAACAATTGTTTGTAAAGTGATCATAATATTTCAGGACACATATTATCTTTGCTTTTCCAGCTATGTTATTGGGATTTTTTTTTTCATTTGGGGGGGGGGGGGGTATTTAAATTTTTTTTTTTGACTGGGTGGGGGTGAGAAGAAGAAATTTCTCCAAAGGTATTACTTTTTCTCCTGCCATCCTTGCCTTCCATGATAAGTGTTGATTTGGCAACGCGCTTGCTGTTTGTTGAATATTTACCATGACTACTTCTCTGTTGAAATTTTGTTGGGTTTTTTAACCATGACAAATCTGAACTTTTTAGTTACTGCTTTGTAGGCCATTATATATTTTTAATTAGTGTGTGTTTTATGGATGACACCATGCATAAAATGTAGACTTTTTGCAACTCCTATGCACATGCGAAAACAATACTTTGTATTTAATTGAGTTTGTTCTTTTAGGAGGGGGATCTATTTTTGCTTTGTTTTGAATATGATACAAGAAGAGCCAAGTAGATCTTTTATTCAATAACTGACTACAGTATGTTTTTCTTTTCTTTTTATTATTTATAAAAATGAAAGATCAATTTTTAAATAGGCCTATTTAATGCTGTCAGTGCTCTTCCACAATCAGCCTGTTAATCAGTTTCTGGGGAAATAAAGTTATCATTTGAAGACCGACATCAAGGGACATCTTACAATGATATGTTTCAGGATAGGTGGAATCAGGTGCTCGTCAATTTTTGGGCATGTGGAGTTACTGAAATAATCTTCCTAGAGCCTGTTCATTTGCCCTGCTGTTGGTGAAAAAAGAATATCCATCTATGTTGAATAGAAGTTGACATATTGTCGATGGAAGGATGTGGGGGGAAGGGGGGTGGGGGGGGTGACCTGATGTCAGAGGTAAAATTAGCGAGAAAATGGCTGCCAAGTTTGGTGACTTCCATAGCTGCAGTGCCCTTGGAAACTGCAAAATTTTCATTTGTTGTCCATTTGGTCTACGTTTTTCTGTGAAAATCAAATCAGAAATATGTGAGGCAGCGTGGTGGAATCAGGCTCTCGTCAAAATAATCAAAGTGAAGAAACTTGCATTTTTCAGCAGGTTTGTGAATTTTTATCAATTTTTTGTTTTTTGGCTCAACACCTTTCGTGCCCATTAAAGAACTCATTTCTGTGTGGATTTTTCTGAAAAACGTCGATTAAAGGCACAAAGAATGTATATTTTCAGTTACCACGGAATCTTAAGCTAAGGAAATAACTAATCTTTGGCGGCCATTTTCTCACTAATTTTACCTCTGAAAACAGGTGACCCTCACCTCTTTCTTTCGCAAATATCTCGACTTGTATTCAAGGTAAATGGATATTTCTTTCATCCAAATAAAGACAAAGGAACAAGCTTTAAGACAATACCAATAACTCTACATGCTCAAAAATTGACGAGAGCCTGATTCCACCACGCTGCCTCACATATATTTTTGAAATGATATAAAAGGTGTTAAGCCCGAAACAAAAAAGTTAATAGAACTGAACTTGCAGAAAAAAGTCACTTTGTTATATTTGATTATTTTGACAAGCGTTTGATTTTTACCACATTGCCTCTCCTATAGTTTTGTGGTTCCTAGGTTTTAATTTAAATTTAAAAACAAGTGCCCAAGACATAGCTAGCTATGATTTGCATACTCTTTTTTTCTTTGGTTTTCTCAAAACTTCCAAAAATGACTTTAGCATTTGTGGAATAACTGTGCTGATATACTGAAATTTTCCTTTTACCCTTCTATGTTATATATATATATATATATATATATATTTCTATGCAACATCCTGCTCACCTGCTTCTTTGTGATTTGCATGTTAAGATGCTAATATATTGTACTTTTCGTGCATACTTATTTATTAGGCTGTTGCATGTAGTTAATAAGTGATATAATGTCATTGTTGTGTGTGTGTGTGTGTGTGTGAGAGAGAGAGAGAAAGAGGGAGAGAGAGAGAGAGAGAGAGAGAGAGAAATAAGCTCAAATTTTAACCTTTATGCCATTATTTACTCTCAAAGTTTGGACTTTTAGGGGTCTTTTTTTCCGTCTTATTTTATCCTGTGATACACTTTCTTATAAAAACCACATGTGTTTTCTTCTCAAATGCGTTTCTTTAGGAGTAGCATAACACTTGTACGGTAACTTCATTTTTCTAATCGTTTTTGTGCAGTTAAGATTTTTCGTTTTCAGTTTGCTTGCATCATTGAACCCAGCTCTCATATTCGGTTTAACGGGGTCTGTGGTGTTGCAATGAGGTGCCTGTTCGGTGTAGGCGGAAGATGAGAGTTTGATTTCTGTGTGGGGAGGACTATTTTTTAAACCATATATCCCTATGTGTCTACTGGGTTGCTGTATCCTTCTCAGCTGGGATAGGCAGTGACAGGCAGAGTCGAAGTAGTCTGCCTCCTCAATAGTTCAAATTTTCTTGACACATGTGTAAAATACTAATCACAAGTGCAGACCATCTTTTAAAAGATAGATTCAAGTTTTAGGTACAGTTTTGGTAAATTCACCAGAAAGGCTTATTTTTCTTTACCAATACGCTTTGTTTTCTGCCGATTTCCCTTGTTTTGGGCAAATCAGAATTGATTTAATTACTAATGGCTTCTGTATTGCACATTCTCTCGCTTCATATTTATAATGCAACTTCAAGTACATCTGTTTGTTCTCTGTCTTTGTTTCTGACTTTTCTAATTCACAAGCTGGAGTGTAGAGTTGCGCGCTTTGCTATTGCATGCATAAGACACAAGTATGATTACCGTATGGGAAAACTTTTCATCGAGTTCCTCCATCTGTCTGCCGGGACGTTGTGTCCCTCTCAGATTGGACTGGCCCTGTCGTCAGATATGCAAGGCTGAAGCAGGCTGCCTCCCAAATGATGTAAATTGTGTGGATGGAGGAATGAAAAACACCTGTACATGTTTTTTTTTTGTTTAAAGAAACTGAAAAATACTAAACTGCAGGGTTCGAGGCTTGTTCTGATGTCGTGTCCCTGGAAATGCAATTTACTCAACGTTTCCCATAATTTGACTTGGGGCCTATTGGAGTTGTACTTCAGGTTTGGAGGAGACGTCTCTTAAATAACAAAAGGGCTTGGCATGGTGTGTCAAACCCATACAAATTCCATTCTAAACTGCTGAACTGTATTTGAATGTAACAGTTTGTGCCAGCATAGTGGGATATACTCATGTTTTTGACTTCCAGTATGTCTGGATTTATTCTCATGACATAATTCTTCTTTTTGATTTATTGTTGTCTTCATACCTTATATCTGTCAAATAGTGGGTCGTTCGTGGGTGCTCTGATGCGGTTTGCTCCTTCTTTCTTATCAAACATCCGCCATACTTATGTCGCATCCTTCCTTTCTTTGTATTTTACTCACTACTGATGCTTTTAATTTTCGGCACTTATAATATTATGATGTAACTGTTGCTGCAAGTGCTGTAAACTCTTACTAAAACTAAAACCATCATTAGCCAAGTAGTTTTTTCAAAAATTGTACACACATGTAGTATCAAAAGTATAAACAATAATTCACCACAATATCTCTTTGCTCATACTCGGTCATAGATTTACATGTTTTAGACCTGTGTCTCAGCAGGTATTTGCATTTATTCACTTGTTTCTTTTAGTTAAAGGCAGGGATTGGCGAACTTTGGACAGGGCTGTGGACATCTGGACATAGAATGTGCAATATGAAACCTTACGTTTCTGATATTGTCTAGAAAATGCAGAATACAAAATTAATGTATAAACAGTCTGCGTCCTTGCTGTGAGTGTGCAGCCATAGGAACACAGGGCTTAGATTTCATGACACTGCTAAAGTTGCTATAATGACAATTATTTACTGAAGTGATCACTTTTAGTGAAATTTATTAATGTCTGGTTTTTAGAGATTTCATTGAATGCCTCAGCTGGCAGCACAAAACTCTATGGAGGGTGGCATTAATTTGGCCCGCTGGCCATAGTTTGCGCATCCTTGACCTGGGTAATGTTCCCTATTTGTTTTATTTAAGTTTAAACTTGGCTTTGTGGATGGTTGGTGGTAGGTAACCTTTCGCGCACAGACGTGGCAGAATGTGGCTCCCCTTGAGAGAAAACTCTATGGCAGTCTTTCAGAGTTGAAGCGAACTACACAGTTTGTACGCGACATCGGACTGACTGTCTAGCTGCTGTCATCGAGAACGAGGAAGAAGAAGGTGGTAGGTACTCTGGTGTGGAGTGCTCCTTCTTTCTAATTTAACATCTATCGTCGTACTTTATCTCTCCTCCATCTTTTCTTTTTGTATGTTACTCTTTAGCGGTAACATCTGTAATCTTGAGCACATAATGTATGACCCATTTGTGCTACAAGTGCCATAAAATTCTTACTAAAACTAAAAGTATCTTTCAAATTTAAAAAGGTAAACTAACATTCACATACAATCTTTCTCCTTTTATTGGTTAAAAAAAAGAATTTGGCAGCTTATGCGTCTCTTGAAATCTGCAATCGGTGTATAGACTTCATCTGTGAGGCAGCGTGGTGGAATCAGGCTCTCGTCAATTATTGGGCATGTAGAGTTATTGGTATCATCTTAAAGCTTCTTCACTTGTCTTTATTTCAATGAAATTAATATCCATTTAACTTGAATACAAGTCGAGATATTTGCGAAAGAAGGAGGTGGGGGTCACTTGTTTTCAGAAGTAAAATTAGTGCGAAATGGCCGCCAAAGATTAGTTATTTCCTTAGCTTAAGAGTGCGTGGTAACAGAAAATTTACATTTTTTGTTCCTTTAATCAATGTTTGAGAGAAAATTTCACACAGATATTAGTTCTTTAATATGCATGAAAGGTGTTGAGCCAAAAAACAAAATTTGATAAAAATTCACAAACCTGCGGAAAAATGCAAGTTTCTTCACTTTGAGTATTTTGACGAGAGCCTGATTCCACCACGCTGCCTCACCTATGATAGTGTACGGCACAGTGATTGCCTCTGCTGAAATATTGTTGGACGAGGCCTTAGATACCCGCGACTGGGGTGTAGCAGTTAGGCGCTTGGCTGATGCACGCAGGAGACCTGAGTTCGATTACTGAGTGGAGAGACATTGTTTTATCGATTATCTTGTTCTTTCTGCTAAGATGTATCCCTCGCAGCCCAGGTTATACCTAATAGGTAGGGTCAAAGCCCGCTCCTTAAACATGTCCCCGTGGTTTTAGGCACCCCGCATAATTAAGTATAATTTGATTATTTTTTAGCATAATTTCTGATTATTTTCCTATATCATTCTTTGTTAAAATTAACAGAATCACATAATTTCACGTTTTTGAGCTCAATCTGCATAATTTTAGAATTTTTCTTGTATAAAACGACGGGGGCAGCTAAACGATCTAAGTTGTGTCAGTGGGTGCGTTAAAACACCTACGTTTAAAAAAAGGCCTTTGATGTAGTTATGTAGCTGAAAGAGTTATTGTAAAACTGTGCCCACAGATGGTTTCTTACTAATAATGAAATAATGCCTCTTGGTATAGTTAGGTGTTATGGAATGCCATTTATTGCCCTGATATAACCCACACAGTTAAATAACATAATTATGTAATCGTATTATTATGTGAACAAATTCACCTTTGAAGCATTTGTCCAATATTTATTTTTACAGAAAGATGATGAATTTTAATAAAAATTTTCTCTGAATATAAGGTGTTAGTTGTTGTTGATGTTGTTGTTGCTGTTGTTACTGCTGTTGTTGTTGTTGTTGTTGTTGTTTGTATGGTATCTTATCTACCCAGTGTTGTCGTGGCTTTGCCAAGTTATTTGTTAACATAGTTACGCAGAAACAAGTGTTGGTGGTTGGCGGGTGCTCTGATGTGGTTTTGCTCCTTTTTTGTTAGAGTATCGTCTTTATCTTTCCCTCTTATCTTTGTAAGTTTCTTTCTAGAAGTGGGTGGGTGGCGGCTGTTCTGCTTTGGTTTGCTTCTTTTTTCCTATGAATCCTCCATAGTCTTCATCTCCTCCTACTTACTTTGCATGTTACTTTCAAGTAACACCTCTAATCTTTGGCACCCATGTGACCTGTTTGTGTCGCAAACTACCTGAATGGGTGACTGGCGGGTGCTCTGGTGTGGTTTACTTCTTCTTTCCTATCAAACATCTACTGTCCTTATCTCCCCTTCTTCTTTTTTATGTTTGTTACTCTCTTGTAACACCTCTAATCTAATCTTCTGGCGCTCATATGACCTTATGCAGTTGCGAGCGCCGTAAAACCTCTACTAAAACTAAAAACTAAAATGACGTAAAACTCTTACTAGTACAAACAAATCACCTTCTTGTCTTTGTATGTTACTTTCTACTAACACATTGTCTGAACTTCTGCACTTCTATGACCTGTCTTTGCTGTAAATGCCGTAAAACCCTAAATTCATTTTTTTTTTTTGGGGGGTTGTTATACGCTTATAGTTGAACAATGTTAAGCGAACTGATGGACCACATCAGGCTGGCTGTTGCCGGTTGTGGTGACTGAAATACAATGGTTAAGATTTAAGGCCCTTAACATCACTATTAAGTTATTTAAGAGGCGGGACCTTCGAGTTTAACGTCCACCTTCGAAAAAACAGAGCCAATCGGGAAATTCGTGTAAAGTTCCTTTCCCGAGGACATAACGTCGGACCGAGCAGAGGTTGGAACCCCGGGAACCTACAGTCTCACAATTACGAGTCTGGTAGCCCAACGTGATGACAAAGACAGGTGATGTGTCCACATCCTAGGCCCACACGTTGGTCTTCTTCAAACTGGTAGTCAGACCAAAGTCCTTCAAGCTGGTATCCCCCCGGGGCGGTGCCACTGACTGTAGTGTCTTTAGGCCATTCACAAAGGGGGGACATTTCTCGTTCAAGCACAGTAGAATTGTAAATGGGCTGATTCATCAATGTCACGCTCATAACTGTGCCTGATCTACAACAGGGAACTGCTGCTTTTTCTTTCCCAATCCTTACTATTGTCATTTTCCTTTACTTCTTTTGTGTGTTTGTCACTCTCTTGTGACCTGCTATTTCCGGGGTGCCTGGATAGTCGAAGCAGACCTTGTGCTGTTGAAGCTAGAGAGGTGAGCAAAGTATGTCTGATTCCCTGTAAGGACTTCTCTGTTGACACCCATCCCTTGGCGCTCATATGACCTTATGCAGTTGCGAGCGCCGTAAAACCCTCTACTATATATATATATATATATATATATATATAAAACAAGCAAACAAACAACTGGTAGTCAAACCTAAGTTCTTTAAACAGATAGTCAGACCAAAGTCCTTCTATCTGTAATCTGATAGCCAGACCAAAGTCCTTGCAGGCTGTGGGAGTGAATGGCACCACTGATATAATGTCCTACTTCTTATCTCTCCTTCTGTTGTTTCTGTCTGTCTTACTTTTTCCCAAAGCTAAATGACCATTATTATTGTGCCTATGTGCTTCTCTTTACTCGAACGAAACAAAACAAATAAGCTGATAATCAGACCAAAGTCCTTGCAGTTTCTGAATTTTGGTCAATGTATAGGTTTAACATCCCCTTTCAAAACTGTAAGGCGGGTGGTTGGAGGGTGCCATTTGTAGGTCCTCCTTCTTCTTTTCTTTTTTCTGTCCTGCTTCTTCCGTTGCACTAAATAACAGTTATTGTGCCACTGTGCTTCTATTAATTAAAATTCAAACACTGTTAGACGGTTGCAGCTTTTCTCGTATTCTGTCATTCTCTATACTATAATATTGCCATTCACTTTCCTTTGGTAAGCCGAGCTCCTTCCAGGCTGAGATCTTGCCGGAAAATGTTCCCTGGAAGAGGATCTGATTAGCTTTGTTTCCCCTTTTTACTAATTGGTTAATACAGTTTTTCTGTTATTCTTTTTCTGTTGTCATTACGAAATCGTGCAAGTTTTAACGAGTGGCTGGCAGGTGCTCTGGTGCGGTTTGCTCCTTCTTTCTCATTAAACATCTACCGTCCTTACCTCTTTTCCTTCTTTTCCTTCTTTTTTTGTGTTTGTTACACTCAAGTAACACCTCTAATCTTTAGCACTTATATGCCCTATTTGTGTTGCAAGTGCCGTAAAAACTTTTACTAAACAAAAGACTTATTGAGCGTACAATTCTATAATAAGTAAAATTCTTCTGTTCTTGTTGCCGTTTTAACGTATTCTTTATTTCTCTATATTATTATCATCATTCTCTTTCGGTCGCTAATCGGAGCTCTCCCAGGCTGTGCTCTAGCCGGAAAATTTTCCCTGGAAGAGGATCTGTTTGGTCTGGTCGTCCCGGAGGAAGAACAGGAAGGGGTGGTCAGCCCGGAAGTAGACCATGTCCGGGGGCGGCACCAAGAGACTGGTGGCCTCAATGGAGACGGCGGTGGTGGCAGCGGCCGTGGTTCCAGTCTCTTTCACTTCGATCATGGCTTGGTGGATGACTGAGCTGATGTATGTCTCTTTGGCTGAGGGAAGATAATGGGGGAGGGTGGGAGGGGAGAGGGGGAAGGAATAAGATGGTTGTGGGGGTAAGAGGGGGGAGGAGGAGAGTTAGGGGGAGGGAGAGACAGAATAGGAGAGAGAATGAGAGAGAAGGGTG
>NW_004797641.1:73193-75316 GCF_000002075.1 Aplysia californica | reverse complement strand
CACACACACACACACACACACACACACAAGCGCGGGCGCACACACACACACACATACACACAGAGATGTAAAGTCAACGTCATCTTTGCCTGCGGAGAAGGAACTTCAATTAATTGATGCTTGAGCAAGGTGCACATCCATAACCATGCTTTAGTATCAAACAGTTGTGTGGGGATCTAGTGGCCTAGAGGTTAAGGTGTTGACCTCTTATTTAAAGGTCCTGGGTAGCGACCGAAAAATTTTCTTCTCTAAAATTGTCCCCTTTCACCTCCTTTTCTGCTCTCAAGGAATATTCTTTCATCTGCTTTCGTCTCCTCTTTCTGCCCCACCCCCTCACCTCCTTTGCCCCCTCCTCCTGGCTCTTGACTCTTTCTGCAGCCTTTCTACTGCTACTCCTTGACTCCTTCTTACAGCAGTCTTTCTGCCACACCCCTGATCTTCTGGTAGGAAAGATCTACACCTAGCCTTTTCGGACAAGGGCGAAAAATCTAGGAGCGCCCGTGTGCAAGTTGCGCACGTTAAAGATCCCTTGGTGGTCTAAAATCGATAAGAGTATACTTCGGCCTCCACCCGGGCAAAATTCAAAATCTCCTGCCAACTAAAAGTATTAGGTGTGTCCCGCGCGCTCACATGACCTTATGCAGTTGCGAGCGCCGTAAAACATTTACCAAAAAAACAACAAAACCAACAAAACAGTAGTGTCATGACGCGGTGGAAGGAGGCGCTTATCAATTAGGGTAAAATGTGGAGTTGTTGATGCCCCCTTAAAGTGTTAATTTGTCTTGCATTTGTTGAAAAAATACTACATGTAATCCATCTTGAATAGAAGTTGAGCTATTTGTAATTAAAGGAGATAGGGTTCGATCACGTGATTTCAGATGTAAAATTGGCTAGAAAATGGCTGCCACAGTTTGGTGACTTCCAAAATTTGAGTGTAATTAGAAACTACAAATTTTCATTTTTTCGTGAGCTTTTGTCAAACGTTTTTCAGTATAATCCACACAGAAATGTGTTTGTAAACATAGACCTAAAGGGTATTGCGATAAAATTAAAGCAAAAACAAACAACAACAAACATTAAAAATGAAACCATAAAAATGTCCTCTCTGAAGGTAAAGTACCGATTTCTTTGATTGTATTATTTTGACAAACCAAACATACCGCAGTGCTATCGTCCAATACTAATCCATCTTGATCCAAGTTGGGATATTTGTAATTAAAGGAGATAGGGTCCGATCAGGCGGTTTCAGATGTAAAATTGGCTTTAAAAAAATGGCTGCCAAAGTTTGGTGACTTCCAAAGTTTGAGTGTAATTGTTATTGCTGTTGTTGTTGTTGCTGTTGTGTTGGTGGTGGTAGTAGTTGTGGTGATGATGATCGTGGTTGGGACTAAAGAGCTCATGACAAAACTGGCTGTGCATAGATAACTACAGGACAGGTAAATGTGACTCACCCAGTGCAGTGATCCCATCCACACTCTGCGGCAGCACGACGTACAGGGAGAAACGGCCTCCTTTGAAGGGAATCCTCACCATGTCGGCTTTGAGGGAGTTGTCACTCTTGAAGTTTACGTGACGTTCATCCTTCATCATGTCAACCTGATTGAGATGGACAGAGGAATAGTCTTTTAGTTTAAGTGAGAGTTTTACGGCACTTGCAATACAATAAGGTCGTATAAGTGCCGAAGAATGGATGTGTTACAAGAGAGTAACACAAACAAAAAAGAAGGAGGAGAGATAAGGACGATAGATGCTTGATATGAAAGAAGGAGCCAACCACACCAGAGCACCCGCCAACCACCCACGAGGAATAGTCTGTGACATTTTTAGTCTAAATAAAGCCATTGTTATTGTTGAAGTTGTTGTTGTTGTTGTTGTGTTGGTGGTGGTAGTACTAGTAGTAGTTGTGGTGATGATGATCGTGATTGTGACTAAAGAGTTGATGGGTTTGTGCGGTGCAAGTCCTTGCTAAACCACTGTCCACTAACTAAGTCCAGTGTCCTGTCGGGACATCAACAGTCTCGAACCGTTCAAAACGAATTTACATTAGAATGAAAAGATTGTTAAAAGATAAGAAAGACCCATTCGAAAAAATATTGCGCTGCCGATTCTGTCCCTCACTTTTA
>NW_004797641.1:70465-72540 GCF_000002075.1 Aplysia californica | reverse complement strand
ATAGTTGTAGGAGAGGCTGAGGAAGCTAAAAATGCCTACAACTCAAATTCCATGATTTTGAGTCGAATTTTGATTTTGGGGGTGTAGCCCCCCCCCCCCCCCCCCTTAATCGTGAGTTTGCAGGTTCGGGGGTTCCAGCATCAGGGCGAACGTTGTGTTCTTGGGAAAGGCACACACTTTACTGGAATGATTCTCACTTCACCCAAGTAAGAATGGGCACCCGGCCATAGACAGTGATCTTGTCAGTATGTTAGAGTTTTAGTGCCTATAAAAATGGCACCTTGCACTGTATGCTTCAAAGGAAGTTGAGATTGTTTCAGAATGCTTTTATGTTTGCTGGGGTAATAAAATAGATTAAAGCTTGCTGTTGAGCGGGGAATTTGCGTTAAACGAATACTATTTGTTATTATTATTATTATTATTATTATTATTTTAACCCGGTGTGCAAAAGTACCTGTGATCTGGCTCCCCCCAACTGATGGAACGGTTTCTTCTGCGTCTTGTACACATCGAAGTTTTCGGCCCAGTTTCCTTTGAAGAAGAGTGTGTTGACCAACAACATCACTGTGTCGGAGGTGATGGAGTCTAGAGAGTAGGGGGGGAAAACATGCATAATGTGTAGGAAAAGCCGTAAACCCAAGATATCTCATAAGCAAAGGAGAAAAAATCAAACATGTTCTCATTTACTCACTCACTCACTCTCTCAAATCAATTCTCATTTTGATGTCATCAAATATCTTCCGGCAGTTATGATTGTCCAGTTTTAGCTTCCCGTTATTTTCCAATATCGTGTTTTTAAACCACCTTTCTTGTTTTGTTTTTTTTACTTGGTTTTCTTTATCAAATACGCACACAGCCGATTTAGAAAAAAGAAAACCCGGATGGATCAAACAGTGCCTACAAACGAACTGATCATTTATAATACTCGTATATAATAGACTAGTTTTTTTTTTTAAATCATGAGCTAACAGAACCAAGTACTATACTATGTGAATTAATAAGAATTATACGTGAAATCATAGTGAAATCAGGCGCTGCTCAAAAATGAAGAAACCGACGTTAATTCATCGGCCGTTTGACAACTTTCGTTGTTTTTTCCCCATTTCAGCACCAGGCTTCTGAAAATGCTTATGGATAGAATGCAAATAAAAAAAACCCCAACCAAATACTTACTGGATTTGACCACATTTTTAATCATGTCGTGGGTATTTCTCTCAATGAAATCGTTAATCGGCTTCTCAGGACCACCGGCAGCATTCATGTCAAAAGCTTCGGCCTTGGCGAAATATTTGTTCTGGACGTCAGTGACGAAACTAGGGACAATGTTGAAGCTTGGGTTGGTGAAGATGCCATTGCCTGTGTAGAGCTGAACGTCCTTGGCTGAGTTGAGCTGTGGAGGTTTATCCTTTTTAGTTTTGATATATTATTAAGTGTTAAACGCCCTACTACGCACACAGTGCGTGCAGTTTGTTTCTTTCTTTCCTGAAAGAACACTCCGCAAATAGGATAACAGAAAGTGTTTGAGAGAATGCACAATATATATTAAACAGTCGACTACGGATGAGCTGATGTTGTCGGGGGAGTGAAAAAAGATCAACCAACTAATCTAAAGTTGGGATCTGTAAAAATGAAGAGGTGCTTGAACCCGAGAACATAATTTTACCAAACAGAATATTAACACTAACGATTTCAACGCAGGCGGAGTCGACTGTCGTAACACATCGAATAGGCCTATTATGTAATTAGATTATCTGCAGTTTAACTGTTTATGTTGTAAATATGAGTGTGTTGTTTCTGCTGGTCTTGTTTGTTGTTCTATAACTAGTTATGTAATTGGAGGTTACATTTTTGTTACTTTTATTTACGATTGGAAGTTGACAAGTTTGTGCCTTGAAAAAAGGGTAGCTGTAGGCTGTAAGCTACTAAAATAAAAGATAATACAACAAGATAAATGAATGTATGTTTTTGTGTTGTTGTTTCTGTCAATGTTACTTTCGTTGTAGTTGCTGTTATTGTGGTTTTTCTCTCCCCCCCCCTTCCTCCTCTTCCTCCTCCTCCTCCTCCTCCTCCTCCTC
>NW_004797641.1:63989-65419 GCF_000002075.1 Aplysia californica | reverse complement strand
ACATACATACATACATACATACATACATACATACATACATACATACATACATACAGACAGACAAACAGAACCACATTTATCATCACCCTCTTCATTACCTGTAAGGTGAATACACAGCCTCCGATTTGCCCACTGCAATTTTCTGGTACAGGCGTTGTGAGAAACCTGCATTAGCCTTTGACAGTTCAGCGTTCCCATGCTCGTGTCTCGCAGGAACTGCCAACGTGGCAACAGCCAAACAGGCCAGCAAGATCAAAGTAGACGCCATTTTTTGGAAAACTGGTTGACGAAGGACAATGACTTTATTAACAGTGACAATCTTCTTGGCCGTTTCCTAAAGTCGGAATCGAGCATAAAATACATCAAGAGACAACAAATAAAGTGGTTTGGACATGTAGATCTAAGGAGAACGGGGCTGCATCAGACAGCCTGAAAAGATGGATCATAGGAGTAAAAGAGACTATCCAAAGGAAAAACATGACAATCCAAACAGCATTGCACCTAGTCCATGTCCGACAATCGCATTTCCCGCCGACACCTTAATTAAGGTATAGGAGGACAGAAAAAGGTTTTAAAAAGGAAAAATTCTTCTTTACTCACGATCTCATGCTGTCCTATTGAAAGGTAATGTATTTGAACGACCAGACGTATATTTGCACAGTGCAAATATACGTCTGGTCGTTCAAATACATTACCTTTCAATAGGACAGCATGCAGCGTAACGTATTTTAATGTTATCTACACCCCAAATGTCAGGGAGATAAGAGAAGTGGTTGTGTGTTTGTGTGTATGTGTGTGTGTGTGTGTGTGTGTGTGTGTGTGTGTGTGTGTGTGTGTGTGTGTGTGTGTGTATGTGTGTCTGTGTTAGTATAAACATAGGTCTATTTCAATTACGCCAGGAGTTTGAATCGTTCTCATTGAACTCTGTAGATATTTTGAACCAAAGACTTTGAAGAAATATTATGTTCAGCTTTATGAAGATGAAATATGGTGACATGGTGGGTGTAATGGTCTTATTTTCTAACCAAGTAGAAACCCGTGTCTGTGTTGTAGCGGCTATGTGCTTTGCTGTTGTGGGCAGGAGATCAGAGTTAGATTTCCGAGAGAAGAGACGTTTAATCGGGTGTCTCGGTCTTTTTGCTAGGATGTAGGGCCTAATAACCATCTCAGCGTAGATTGTCACTGATAGGCGTGACTGAAGACGGCCTCATGAAACATCCAAATTTTGTCGATTTTGGTTTTGAGGGAGCTTCTATATGATACTGCACATGAAAACAAAACAAATCAAAATAACAATAAAACATTAATTAATAACAATAATAGTGATAATCTAGAAAAAAATAAAGAAGAAGAAGAAGAAGAAGAAGAAGAAGAAGAAGAAGAAGAAGAAGAAGAAGAAGAAGAAGAAGAAGAAGAAGAAGAAGAAGAAA
>NW_004797641.1:58778-62461 GCF_000002075.1 Aplysia californica | reverse complement strand
CTGACCGTTGGCGCATTGGACGCCTCTTTAGACCATTGAAATATGGGCGATTGCTTAGTGCAAACACAATGGTCGGTCAGTATTAAAGGTTTACATAGGCTGTAGATTATAATCAAGGAGTACTATACAGATACAGTACTCCTTGATTATAATTTAAACGACGTCGAGAGCATGCGTTTTGCGTGAAACGTCTCTGTCACATTATTAAAATGTTTGTTTCATAGATGCAGGACTGGTATTGTTTCACAATTATTTTTAGATTCGAATGTAAATGCGTGTGCCCTTTTAGTAGCAGGTTACACAATTTTGATCTTGTTCATTTGCAAAAAGATAACGTAGTATTTTAGTATAAATTACAAGTTTTTTTCCGTGCTGTATCACAAGCCCAACTTGTTTGACATTGAAAGCTCGCTGATTTTACATCAGAATTACCTAACGAGAAAAGGAATGTTACGAAGCCGAGCAATGTAAATCACTTTGGACATCAAAGAAAGCTCCCGAACATCCAGCATGGAAATACTGACCTCAGTGATCAGAAAAAAGTTGTTTCTTTTTTAAAACTCCGAGAGAGAGCGGCCTGCAATGAGCAGTACAATTCAAAAGATAGGACTATTTAAAAATAATGAACTGAAACACAATAATTGCTAAACAAAATCAAATGGCTACTCACTATTGAAAGACAAAGGCAGAACAATTGTCTTTGTCTTTGTTTAGACTTGAGGAGAGAGAAAGACCTATGTGAACGGTGTTCAGCAAAGGCGACACCCCCAGATGAAGAACGCACATTAGGGTTTATTATCTGAAACAGAATGACTAAAAGATCAACGTTTGCAGGAGTATGTTGATATCTATGACCGAACATACCCTTTGAAAAATGCTCTAGAAGAGCCCAATGCCAGTTTCATCATCACCTGAATCACCCTCTACGGACAATTACTTTCCAGTGTTCCCTTCCTAGGCTAGCTTCTTCATATCTTTCAAATCTTTAGTTTTCATAATTCTCTGCGACTTTTCTACAGGTTCCACATTGCCTTCTCCTTGATCTTTTAACCTTTGGATTCCAAATGAACACTGTCTTTGTTATGGCGCTACTTGATGTCCTGATGGTATGCTTAAATCCAATCCATCTCCACCCCTTTCTTCTATATTGTTCTCCTTAAATAATTCCTTCCTCGTTGGTGGCTGTCTATCCAACAGATCCTGAGTAACTTGTAGGGCACTTATTGATGACAACCTGGATCCTCCAGCACTTTGAAAAGAGTGCATTAGAAGAGTCCCAACCAGCTGCAACCCCAAATAACCCACAAGGAGCCAGCAAACCAAAGAGTTTCTGTTCACATCTGTGGACATGTTTCGAAAGGTCTCCTCCAATTATTGCCAGCAAAGCTGTGGAAATTTTTTTCTTGATCCTTGACTTTGTAATCTGTCGGGGCTTCATCGGTTTTGCGAAACAGATCAGGCACAATCTGCCTTGTGTGTCAGAATACTCAAATGTGTGCTAGATGGAAAGAAAATATCGATATATAAGCCGAAAAAGATCAATAGAATGAATTGTACTTGAGTTTTGAAACTTACAACGTCTGCCAGACTAAGTGGGAATCTCACATGTGAGAAAAGAAAAGGACAAAGAAAGAGTACCTCAAGGGTAAAAACCTTTGCTCTTTGGCCAATAAGACCTTGTCATGATTTGCATGAATCTTCAGGGTGTACTTTTGGCATTTTCTATCAATTCCATCAGCTCTTGTTTCTTAAGCATGCACACAATCTTCAATGTGACCTCGCATGATGCCATCTATCACTTGTGACACAAGGCAAAAGGTGGTTGGACTGCGAACGAATCCATACGTTGCTTGATAGACTTTCTTTCAACTTACACACATGTATAGAAGGTTTGTAATAATATTTACAGTCACAGGTGTGTGTAGGTGTGTGTATCAGCACAAAATTGAAGCTCTTTCTAATGCCATGAGTGCTTTTTCCACTAAGGCAAACACCGAAATTGAACACAAAATCTTATTAGAAGCCACACTCATATGGAAGTGTGCAGCCTCATTGAGCAGCGACTTAAAATAAAACCTACACAATCTATACAGCTCACTCGATTGTGTGCGCCCTTTTAAGAGCTGCAATAGTAATAATGATAATAATAATAATAATAATAATAATAATAATAATAATAATAATAATAATAATAATAATAATAATAATAATAATAATAATAATAATAATAATAATAATAATAATAATAATAATAATAATAATAATAATAATAATATCGAGGCAAGACCCTACAATGTGAAATTTGTGGATCACATTTTTGTTATGATTTTGCCAAAATCGCAGTCCACAGCTATACACAAGGAGAAATTATTTACAAACTGACGATGAGTGGGAGGGTCTTCGGAAGTTCAGAAACAAGGAAAAATTAACAAACAGTTCCCCATTACTTTATCAATCTCCTTTAAAAATCGCAAAGAATAAATGTCAGGATTTGATATACAAAAAGAGGAAGATAGTGAGAGATGGTCATTTACAGAGTATAAAAGGTTGATGCAATTCAAATTCCCAACCCATCCACTCCCCCCCCCCCCCCCATATCCTAAACACCCCACGGAAAAAAGTCATAGACACACACGCACACACACACACACATACACACACACATACACATACACACACACACTCACACACACACACACACACACACACACACACACACACACACACACACACACACACATTAATTTGGAGAAAGAAAGTAAGAAAGAAAGAGAGACAGAGCGAATAAAGAAGTATGATTTCATAAACTTCATACAATAAGCTTTACCTTCATACTCTGTTTTTAAATTGGGCTTTTAAAATATATTTCAAATAACAGTATTTCATGTTTTCATGTATTTTAAACGTACCAGGGCTTCTAACAAGAGAAACCACAGTGCTAAGCAGCCATGAATACAACACCGCGTTTCATTAAGCCTACTGATGAAATCGTGAATTCCACACCTGTGTGGAATTTACAACCGCATCAGGCGAGATTCGAAAATGAAAATCGTGAATCCCACACTATTTTGAAAAAGATGACCATCAACAGTTTTTTTCCTCTCCTGTAAAATTTGCTTCGTGTGGAATTCACAATTTGATTTTTCATCAGCTAATTGCATCCCTGATGCCTCTGGCATTCCTCTGACCCCATGACTTTTATTGTGATGCCCAGCTGAAAATGCCGTCTGTTTGGGGGCAGAAGTTTAAGAGACAAAGTGTAAGGGGTTATGTTTTTCTGTTGAAATAATAGGGCAAGCACATTTCAGTTTGGTAGGATTTAATTCTGAATTTTACCCAGGTGGTAGCCGAAGCCTACTTTGATCGATATTAGGACCATCAAGATATGTTTAATGTGTGCAGCTTGCACACGGAACCTCCGAGACTTATCCGAGAAGGCTACGTTTTGTATCTCACTTCCTAATAGATCAGAGGTGTGACAGTATATCTCTGTAAGGGCCCGTTTTCAAAAAAAATAATTTTTTAATGCTGTCAAGATATTTGAGCTCCTTGACTGTTTTAGTTGTTTATTATTGACACGAGTGTTCCGTTTTTTTACGTGCTTTTTCTCATGTCACTGTTTTCTTAGTCAAGATGTTGTGTTGATTATGTTTTTCATTCCTCACAATGAAAAGGCAAAAAAA
>NW_004797641.1:47095-56153 GCF_000002075.1 Aplysia californica | reverse complement strand
AGGGGGGGGGTTGAGAAAGAACCAGAGAGTGTGTTATCTGTGGGCGGGCAGCTTGCAACCTTAGCGAATGAGGCTTCAGTTTTCTCCCTATGATATATGAAAATGATAAGAATATTATTAATCAACAAAGTAGCGGTGACATAAGAAATTATGTGAGATGGACAGATGGAAGCAACAAAAGGAAGAAAACGACGAAGGACGTGCCAGCATTGCAATCCAACGTCTTGTAAAAAGCAATTGACTCATTGACTTTGGGTCATAGTCTGGATGTTCAGTAAAATTAGAAACGAGGCATCGTGTTAAGCTGATTATTCGCTCGTCAAAATAATGAAATCTAAGAAACCGTCGAGCAATCTTTATTTTTTTTTAGAAATTGGCTCAGCACCTTTACGTACTGCTAGAAACACATTTCTGTGTGGGTTTTACTGAAAAACGTAGATCAAAGGCACAGAAAATGTAAATTTGCAGTTTCTAAGGACTCTCAAGCTTTCAAAGTAAAAAAACCTTAATGGTCATTTTTGCGCTAATTTTACCTCTGACACCTGGCGACCCCCACCTCCTTCGATCGTTACATATACGTGAGGCAGTGTGGTGGAATCAGGCTCCCGTCAAAATAATCAAAGTGAAAAAACTTGCATTTTTCCACAGGTTTGTGAATTTTTTTCAAATTTTTGTTTTTTGGCTCAACACTTTCATGCCGATTACAGAACTCATTTCTGTATGGCTTTTTCTTAAAAACGTAGATTAAAGGCACAAAAACGTAAAATGTCAGCTACCACGGACTCTTAAGCTAAGGAAATAACTAATCTTTGGCGGCCATTTTCTCACTAATCTTACCTCTGAAAACAGTTGACTCCCTCCCCATTCCTTTTAAAATATCCCGACTTGTAATCAAGATAAATGGATATTTTTTTTACCCCCCCCAAAAAAACAACAATCTTTAAGATGATACCAATAACTCTACATGCCCCAAAATTGACGAGAGCCTGATTCCACCACGCTGCCTCCCATATGTTCTTTTTTAATACAAATTACATAATAATATGTCGAATTTTATGTCGGTCATTACACTTTCAGTAATTCATGTAATTTACATTTTCCGTCAATGCCAAGCTGTGGTAACCTCCTTTAAGAGAGGAAATTGCAGCAGCTATAACATCACTGAAGCCCGACAAGGCAGCTGGTTCCGACCATATACCACCGGAAGCCCTTAAGGCAGATAATGATGCGTTAGTGGAAATTCTCTATGCTCTATTTGAAAAGGTTTGGCAAAAGGAGGAAATACCATCAGACTGTAAGGAAGGCCACCTAATCAAGCTGCCAAAGAAGGGAGACCTCTGCACTAGTAACATCTACAGAGGCATTACACTTCTGTCCATAACTGGGAAAGTCTTTAACAGGATACTCTTGGAGACCATCAAGCTGGCAACAGACGAGGAGCTCCGGGGAAGCCAGTCAGGATTCCACAAAAACCGATCATGTTTGGACCAGATCGCTACTCTGCGCATCATTGTTGAGCAATCGCTTGAATGGAATTCACCACTAGTGGTCAACTTCATTGATTATGAAAAGGCGTTTGACAGCGTGGACAAGTAACTCTGAGGAAACTCGTGCGGCATTTTGGAATACCTGACAAAATCGTCAAGCTTGTGAAGGCCACCTATGATGGAACAAACTGCCAAGTCTTCCACGAAGTACAACTCTCAGAACCATTCCAGGTACAGATAGGAGTGCTAAAAGGATGCTGGCACTCACCTTTTCTCTTCATACTGGCAATTGACTGGGTCATGAAAGAAGCCACCAAAGGCAAGAGTAGTGGAATACAGTGGATCCTTTGGCAGCAGCTGGACGACTTGGACTTCGCAGATGACCTTGCACTGCTCTCTCGCACACATGCTCAGAAGCAAAAGAACACCAAGGAACTCAACAGCCTATTAAGGAGTGTTGGCCTACGTATATATCCAAGCAAGTCAAAAGTAGTGAAGCTAGGAAACTTTTCAAGCTCTGCTGTGACAGTGGAAGACACTTTCGTGGAAGAAGTGGACTCCTTAAACTACTTTGGAAGTGTTATCGATGGTAAAGGTGGAACTGAGGCAGATGTTAAAGCAAGAACCGCCAAGGCAAGGTCAGCATTCAATCAATTATCAAGAGTCTGGAAAGCAAGAAACAACTCACTGCGCATCAAGATTCGACTCTGTAACTCCAACGTCAAGTATGTGCTCCTCTACTGCTGCGAAATTTGGAAGACAACGAAGACAGTACTGAATAAAATCCGACTTTCATCAACAGATGCATATGGAGTACACTAAGAATTAAGTGAGAGGATAGAATATGAAATAAAGTGCTGTGGGATAGGACAGGACAAAAGGATATAGAAGTAGAAAAAGGACTAAGATAGTGGAGATGGATGGGACACACCTTAAGAAAGCCAAGCGGAAGCATCACAAGACAGTCACTGCAGTGGAACCCACAATGAGCACGAGGCAGGGGTAAGCCACGGGAAACATGGAGGAGATGCACGGAAAGGGACACCAGAGATATGAAGTTCAATTGGAACGAGCTTGGAAGGATGGCCCAGGACAGAGATAAATGGAAGGAGCTTGTATGTGGCCTATAGCCTGTCAGGGATGAAAGGCATTGATGATGGGGAAGCTGTGGTAAACAATAAATGACATCATTTAAAAAATTAGTTGCGTTTTTTAAAGTCCAAATACTTTTCTTTTCATCCAAATTACTCGGGGAAAATTGGATGTCGGTCATTACAGTTTTAGTAATGGGTGTAATCTTTTTGCTTTTTTGTAGGTGCCAAGCCCTAGTACACAATAAAAGACTTTGTTTTAAAACTTGGTTGTGGTCTTCAGAACTGCAAATGTCTTTTTTTCAATGAAATTACTAAGACCGAATTCTATGTTGTCGTTACACTCTGTATAATTGATGTAATCTATATTTTCTGATAAGAAGTGCCAAGCTGTAGTAAACAACAGTGGGTGGTTGGCGGGTGCTCTGGTGTGGTATGCTTCTTCTTTCCTATCAAACATCTATCATCCTTTTCTCCCCTTCTTCTTTTTTACGTTTGTTACTCTCTTGTAACACCTCTGATCTTCTACTTCTGGTGCTCATATGACCTTATGCAGTTGCGAGTGCCGTAAAACCTTACTAACTATAAATAAATAAAATAAACAACAAAGAACTCGATTTTAGAACATAGTTGCGGTCTTTTTAGCGACAGATACCTTTTTTTTCATCCAAAACACTTAGGTCAAAATTTATGTCGGTCGTTACACTCTCAGCATTGGATGTAATCTATATTTTTTTTTGTGTGTGAGTGCCAAGCTATAGTAAACAATAAATGACAATGTTTTAGAACAAAGTCGTGGTCTTTGGAGCTGCTATTTCTAATTTCACATTCAAATTACATAGGTCAGATTTTATATCGGACGTTACACTTTCTTCAGTAATGGATGTAATATAAATGTGAGGCAGCGTGGTGAAATCAGGCACTCGTCAAAATAATGAAAGTCAAGACTGGCATTATTATTCCACAGGTTTGAGAATTTTTACCAAATTCTTATTTTTTAGCTCGACACCCTTTATGGCCGGTATAGAACACATTGCTGGGTGGATTTGTTTTTACTGAAAAATGTTGATTAAAAGCATTGAAAATTTGTAATTTTTCAGTTTTCTCAGACTCTTAACCTAAGGAAATATTTCAACTTTGGCGGCCATTTTCTTGCAAATTTCACTTCTAAAACCAAGTGACTCCCCACCCCCTTTTGTGAATATCCTGTATTGCATCCAATTAAAATGGATGCTTTTAAAAAAATCAAAATCAAGACAAATGGACAGGCTTTAAGATAATAACAATAACTTCATATGCCCCAAAATTGACGAGCGCCTGATTCTACCGCGTCATGACTCATATTTTTTCGTTAGTGCCAAGCAATAAACAATAAAAGACTTAATTTTAGAACATAGTTGTTTTTTGTAGTTTTTTTGTAGCTTTAAGTCACGTCAGGGGTCTGGAAAATACGATGTTTGGGTTAAAAAATGTGATTTTTGGGTACCTAAATATAATATAAAGAATCGCTAACGCTTGTCATTTCGTTCTGAAAAAGACAAGAATTCACTTTTAGAGGGGTTTTTTCATAAAGGCATCATTCTCGAACGTTGACGCATTTTCTTCAGATTAGCCCATAATTCTACCTTGACATCAACCATGTGTCTCCTTGTCATCCAAATATGTTTGGTAACATTGTTCTCCTAAGCTTTTTTTCCTTTCAAGCCAATGAATGATCAAGATAGTCGAGATTTATAATAATAATTTTTTTTTTTTTGGTTTTTATTTTTTTATTTATTTTTTTATTTATTTATTTATTTATTTATTTATTTATTTATTTATTTATTTATTTATTTTTTTTTTTTTGGGGGGGGGGGGCACTTGAGCAAGGGCACTTGAGCATACATAATATACCCAAGACACTGGACTCTTTTTTTTTTTAATTTTGGGTTTTCTAGGTGAAAACGAAACCCCGTTGCTAAAAATACTATATTATGACGTCAATACTCAGTCGCAGAATGCCGCGCGGTATGAAATCTTGTACAGTATTTTACGATCAACGCCATTTCTTATTTTGATTACACAGCCGTTTGGGCTGCTTTCACTGATGTGTTGACCAGCATAATGAATACAGGGGAGAGGTTATGAGACCGTTTTCTAAATAATCATTAGTATTTTATTACAGTCTGCGCAAGGAATTTTTATTAGACCAAGGAGTAGTTTAGTGTTAGTTTTTTTGTTTGTTTAAATCTATTTTGTTCTTCTTTTTTTTTAAACTGACTGCATGCGCCGCAAAACTGGTTTTCAGTCCAGTGGTTAATGGACGACAGTGGGTTTATTTTGATTACCTCATTGTGATATACAAAGAGTAACATTTCTTTCATATCTTCCGTCATTGAGATCGCATGCGTTTCAATTTGCTGTCACTTTTTCATTAACCACCATGGTTAGATTACTTAATTTACAAACCCCCAAAACGTTGCCTTAAAACTACTTAACTATTTCTCCATAGAAACTGATCGAGGCTGTCTCTTTTATTCTCTAACAAATTCCGAAAAAAGGACAAGACATGTATGTGTAAAGAAAGAAGGGGGGGGGGGGGGGCTCTGCTTATGGGGTCTCAATGACATGCCCATTAGCGCTTCAAATTTAGCTTGATCCCCGTTTTTGAGTTTGACCAAACTGTATCCCCTCCCCTCCCCCGCCCCTCCCCCGCCCCTCCCCCGCCCCTCCCCCGCCCCTCCCCCGCCCCTCCCTGAAATTTCTGGCTTAGCCCCAGCAACGACACCCTGTATTGTTATGGTGTTAGCATAGTACCGTACTTACTATAAAAAGTGTGCTGTGGTGAGTTTAAAGATCAATTAATTACTAATTATTATATAGACATCAGCTCTTTATTTTTGTCCCATATGCACGAAAATCGAGATTCTTAGGTCTTTTAGAACTCAGAGGCGTATGCAAAAAATCAGAGATTCGCCACTTAGATTCGGTGTAATGAGGTCGACAAGTTGTCCATTAAGTGTTGTCCGGACTATAAAGCCTTGCACTACCTACTCAGGCTGAAATTTAAAGCTAAATAAACACTGCATCATGTAATGCCATAATAGTTCATCTATGTTTTGAGACGTCCAAAATAATATGATCCCTCAAATTTGACGTTAAAGAATAAGGCTTATCAAAATTGTACGAATTCAAAGAAAAGTTAGAGTGTGTTCGCACGTATATTGAAGAACAACACTATTGGTGGAATGGGCATGTACTGAAAATCAAATGAAAAGAGAATATTATCATTATTGTCTCTGTAATGAGCAGAGTCTTCTGGTGGTATTTTCAAACAGATTAGAAAACAGATTAGTCACAAATACTAAGCAGAAGGGAAGTAAGCCGTACAGACGGAGAAGGGGGATAAATATGGTCATTTAGTTCCCCTTATGCACTTAATTAATGATTTTCAAAATAATTTGGAATTTTTATTTTCTAAAGAAAGTTGGAGTAATTTGACATACACACGTTATGTACACATTATAAAGTGTAACGATCGACATAAAATTTTACTTAAGAATTTCGTATGAAAGAGAAAAGGTATTTGAGGCTCCAAAACCAACATATAAGTTCTAAAATTATGTTATTGATTGCTTACTACAGCTTAGCAATTACAAAGAAGCATAGTAAATAGATTACATTCTTTGCTACAAAAGTGTAACAGCTGGCCTAAAAATGTACCCAATGCAAACAGACTTCTTCCTAAGTTCCCGAACTAGGCCAGCACAAGGGTAGGAAGGAATCTGTAGCTATTCAGATCAACCAACTTGGAAGAAGGAAACTCCAAAATCAAACCTTGGTCGGGCAGAGATTAACAGCCCTGACTGGAAGGCAATTTGCCTATGAGAAGGAAAACTCTGATAATATAAAACCAGTACTGCCTTGTGGATATGGGGAGCACATGACATGAAGAAAATTGCTTGCCGGTAAGATAACAGGTATACCTTAATAGTAGTTTCGTTTGTGGGCACTTTTGTTTCAATCAAATTTTGTTTTTCGTGGTTAATTACTTGTGTTTACCTTTAAACTTTTTCGTTATTTGCATGTATATATATGAGCATACGTTATACACTTATGACATAACTCAAACAATAGGTTAGAAATGGGAGGGGGAGTTCCACATGTAAAATCTCGAAGAGGTCTTATTTCGGTCTAAATTTACCATTTTTACTTATCTTCCCATGTTTACCAACGCATTTTCATGGAGCTTGGTATACAATGCCGAGGAGCATGCTATGCCCCAACATAGATTTTTTTAAAAGTCTTTATGACCACACCATTTCTTTTTGTTTTAAAACGTATAGTATTATTATCTCAAGCTTGTGTTTACCGTCAATAGATAACTATAATGTAAGTTAATTGCATAAGCAAAATAAAGTCTGTGTTTTTCTCGTTGAGACGTCGAATTTGATACCAAACACGGCCATATTCAGAGCTATTTTTAAAGATGACCTTGACAAAAACCTTGACCTTCTATAATCTTTAAATGCTAATTTAGTGATAACTATTGGGTCAATTAAAAAATATAATAAGTATTTTTGTGTTCCATTTGACTTTCTTTCATTCTGTACAAATAATGACATCTTTTCACGAGTTTGAAAAATGACCTTTTTGACTTTTATTGTGTTAAAATTAAATATGTTCCCCATGGGCCATTTAGGTTGAATTATTTTCTCATAATACTTAACATCCCAAAGTTCAAGTTGGTGCAAAAACTTGGTTGTTATTTTTCATGTCCGGGTTTGATGTTATTTCTTTTACTGGCGTAAATGGATGCCCACGCATTTCCGGTACAATACTTTAAAATGGCGAGATTAGCGAATGTGTTCTCAGATTAGTTCAACTCACTGCAAAGGGTAAGTACAGTCGAAACTGTTTAAGGCAGCCATCCATTGTCGTTGAGAATTCTGGACGTCTTACACAATGTTATAAAAATGTTTAAAAAGCAAGTGACCATAAATTTGTACAGGTGATTGATTGCTTCATACAGGTGGCCGTTGGAGCAGGTTCCACTGTATCTTAGAAGAAATACGTGTCTCGTTGTAACGTTTATCGCTCTCATAGCCAGGTA
This sequence comes from Aplysia californica, assembly GCF_000002075.1. Lineage (NCBI taxonomy): Eukaryota > Metazoa > Mollusca > Gastropoda > Aplysiida > Aplysiidae > Aplysia > Aplysia californica. The sequence goes on along the minus strand of NW_004797641.1, from coordinate 48,483 downwards.
CCTAGGCTGGGGTCAATGCTCTAGTAAACACATTTATTGGCTGTTCTGAACGTTAAACTAGAGTTTTGTTATTAGTATTGTTATGATTATGATTATTATTATTATTATTATTATTATTATTATTATTATTATTATGATTATGATTATGATTATGATTATGATTATGATTATGATTATGATTATGATGATGATGATGATGATGATGATGATGATAATGATGATGATGATGATGATTATTATCATTATCATTATTAATATTTCTATTTTTATTTTTATTATCACTATTGCTGCTTTGTTTGTTTTATTTTAATGTGCGGTATCATGGGCACCCGATCACCCTAAAATCGACAAAGTTTTCCTATTTTTGGAGGCCGTCTTTGAACCTTTCCTTTATGGGACAACCGAGGCTAAGAGGGATACATCATACAGCCAAAAAGACCGAAACACTCGGTCAAACATCTCTTCACTCAGAAAGTGAACTCAGATCTCCTGTATACGATGCCGAAGCACCTACCCGCTACTTCACTGGCGCCGGTTTTCTTTTCGGACAGATAATAAAACTAACTTTTACACCCATCATGCCAGGATAGGCGATATTCATTAAGCTGGACATGGGGAATCTCTCAGTAAGATCGCAGGTTCAAAATGTCTGCAGAATCAAATATTCCTAAACTAATAAAGACGATTCAGACTCCTCACGGGTTCGAACTCTGAAATCAAACCTTGTGTAGCTACTGTGGCGAACAGAAAACTAACAGTTGTAAGCTTCCAATGAAACATTAATTTTTGAACGTTGGCATGTTGTGTTTCGTTTTCCTCATGCACCCTTAATATTATCTGCTTGCCTGTTCTACTAAATGCTTCCTCACATACACATTATTTCTCCGCTCTTCAAAAATTAGTGGGTATTACCGCACGATATGCTTGTAATTTGCAACCATTTTTTTCGTTTGAAAATGCTTAGGTATATATTTCAAATTCAGTACATTTTGTCAAAGAAGAGGATAGGCTTACTTACGATTAGTTAGATTTAGGAAACTATGTTGTTAAAGCCATTGTCAATTAAACGTAAATCTGTTTATCAAATCAACAATAGTTGGACCAAGCCGTTAAAAGTATGATAATTATTATAATTCACAATGGTTGTTGTTTTTTTCTGTCTTTTTATTACATTTTCAATAAAACCCAAATGATTTTATATGTTATGCTGCCTACGCGGAAATTTAGTCTACATGCCCAATTTATGCCTCTTGAACAACATGGACATGTTCCCAGTGTTCACAGCCACGCTGCCATTGTGTTTCTCTTCTTTTGGGTTTGAATCTGAGTTAAAAAGAAACGCATCAACAGGAATAACAGCAAGCAATGTTAATAATAATAATAATAAT
>NW_004797641.1:43548-46033 GCF_000002075.1 Aplysia californica | reverse complement strand
CTAGTTATTTTTGTTGTTGTTATTTTTTTTATTGTTGTTATTTTTTAATATATTTTATTTTGTTGTTGTTTGTTACTGTTTAATTGTTATTTCTTAATATCCTTTTTTGATCGTTCAGGGAAGTACAAAAAACACCGTTGCAAATAAAGACACACACACACACACACACACATACACTTGCACACAAACACACACATACACAAACACATTCACTATCACACACACACACAAAATATACGAACACACACACACACAAACACATTTACAATCTCACACACAAAATATACGAACACATACACACACATACCATGCAAACAGTCATAAACACACACACACACACACACACACACCCACACACACACAAACACACACACATACAAACAAACACCTACGCACATGTACACACACACACGTGCGTGCGCGCGCACCTGCACTCAAACTTTGCATACACAAAATATACAAACAGACACATATACAGATACACATACAAACACACACACACACACACATAAACATATAGACACACATGCATTAAAAAGACACACAAACAAGCACACATACAAACACAAACACACACAGACACACAAACAGCACTTCTCATATCTCGCTGACCTTTCGGGGTTGTCGTTGATAAAGGTGACATTTTATGTTCCATGTAGAAACTCCTTTGCGACAAGTCCGATGGTTGAGATTCGTTACGTTACCATAATAGACATATAATTTCGTGAGTCAAGAAGTTTTTTTACTTTTCTACTTTTTCTGTCCCATTATACCATAAGGTGTCGAAGGGATACGTATGTAACTGTTGGGTGTGGATCAGATGTATTGCTGTTTGAATTGTTACGAGGTTGTTTTTTTTTCTTTGAAGGGTCCCTTTGACTCCGTTGATCTGTCTTTTCCTTGACCTTTATGTTTTCTTCAAAGCCATCGAATCGCATTTTGTGTGCCACAGAGGCTCCTTATTTCGACTCCATTCTGATTCCGTGCCCAAACTTTATTTTTTATAGTCTCTCGATGTGTTTCATGCACGATCCGAACTTTGGGAGACAGTCAAGAAGATTGCAACTACATATTGATAAAGTCATTTTCTTTCCTCCGCCAGTTTTCCAAAATGGCGTCTATGTTGATCTTATTGGCCTGTGTGGCTGTTGCCACGTTGGCAGTTCCTGCCAGACAAGGGGATGGAATCGCTGATCTGTCAAAGGCTAATGCTGGTTTCTCTCAACGTCTGTACCAGAAAATTGCCATGGGCAAATCTGAGGCTGTGTATTCACCTTACAGGTAATGAAGAGGTTGATCATAAGTGTGGCTTTAGTTACACTTCTTTCTCTCTTTCTACCTTTGTCTCTCTCTACTCCCTTCCCACACTCTGTCTGTCTGTCTGTCTGTCTGTCTGTCTGTCTGTCTGTCTGTCTGTCTGTCTGTGTCTGTCTGACTGTCTGTCTGTCTGTATGTCTCTCTCTATCTCTCTCTTTCTCGTTCTCTCTATCTCTTTCTCGTACTCTTTCCTTGTCTTCCTCGCCCACTACCCTACACATGTGTACGCCTTTCGTTGATTTTAGACAGTGACAAAAACAACTATGAGACAGTGCTAGACTGCAAAAGTCAATAAATACCAATGGTCTAGAACTATTGATTGTTAGGTCATATTATCCGGGAGATATATACTAACATTGTATGGCTCAAAACAGTTCGTTTTAAATCTTAATATCAAGCTACAAAACTGTTTAACAAATTGACATTTGAGAAGTTAAGCAGCGCTCCAACATAGAATTATTGTCATAAAATGCTTTTTATTTCCCTAACGTGATGCCAAAATGCATGGCATTCAAACCCATAAGAATAAAGTATGATTAAGTGGTTCCTGCTACCGTTGCTATTTATGTAGTATGTGTGCATGTTAGATCTAGTCAGTGAGTTAGTGTTTTAGAGCCTGTAAAAATGGCTACTTGCACAGTAAGTTTCTCTGGCAGCTGAGATTGTTTCAGAATGCTATCACTATCAGGTTTGATGTGGAAATAATATAGACTGTAAAGCGCATAGAGCGGAAATTTGTGCCAAACAATTGCTATTTAATTTGTGTGCCTTCGGGGTGAAAGCAAGAGCTGGTCAAAAAATTAAATCAGAGAAACCAATAATTTTCCGCTTGGTTACAATTTTTATCGAATTATACTTTACACTCAAACCCCTAAATGTTAACGTAAAACACATCTCTGCTTTGATTTTTACTGAAAAACGTCGACCACAGGGGCACAGATATACTATTTGCATTTTGCAAGGACACTATAACCTTGGAAGCCATCAAACTTTGGCTGCCATTTTCTTACTAATTATAGCATTAACACAAGGCGACCACAACCTCCTTCAGCGAAAATATCTGAACTTTTATCAAGATAGATGGTAGTTTTTTAAAACCAAAATCAAGATTAATGAACAAGCTTTAAGGTTATTCCAATAAGTGCATGTGCCCAAAAACTGATGAGCG
>NW_004797641.1:38002-43080 GCF_000002075.1 Aplysia californica | reverse complement strand
GAGGGGGATGAGGAGGAGGAGGAAGATGAGAGTGGAGGAGGAGGAGGAGGAAGAGGAAAATGAGAGGGGAGGAGGAGCGGAGAGGAAAGGGACGGAGGAATATCATGGTGATGATGATGAGGAGGAGAAAAATAAATCGAACAACGAGTGCAACATCAACAAAGACTTCGACGACAGTAGTAATATTGACTGACGCAATAACATATAAACATACATTCAATGATCTTGTCATATTCTCCTTTTAATACAGCCCATAGCGATTCTGTCTTCAGGCACATGTCCACTTGCAAACTTAAATAACAGAAAGAAAAATATTACCTCCAATTATAGAATTAGTGAAATGGCAAAAACAACACTACCTACAGTAGCAAAATCATATTAACAACATAAACATTTCAACTGCAGATGATTACATAAAATTTGATGTCTTACTACAGTAGACTCCGCTTGTGGTGAACTCGCTTGAGTTGGTCTTCGGTTAAATTTATCTTTTTCTCGAGTCTAAGCATCTCTTTATCTTTACAGATCCAACGGTTAAGTTGAAAAGTCGTATGAGCTGATCTTTTTTCTCACTCCTCCGACATCAACCCATCTGTGGTCAACTATATATAATACATTTTACACTCTCCCAAATACTTTCTGCTATTTTCCTCCCCATCTTTTTGGGTGATCTTTCCGAGGAAAAAAAACAATACAAAAAATTAATAAAACAAAATAACTACACTACTAGGTGTATTTTCTTCCTCTTCATGTGCCAAGTCTGGAGCAGACATTGACGATCATGATACTCCATTCTTTCCTGTTCACTGTCTTCTTGATCAGCTCGGTTTTTCACTTTGCATTTTCTTAACAAAGTTGTTCAGGCCATATTTGTGAGGTTCTATGTCTTCCTCCCCTCTTCTTTCCCTCTATCTTTCCGAATTCCCCACTGCAGCGATTTCTCTCGTCCTTTTGATCCAACGCTGTGCGAAGTAGGGCAGTAACGTGTACCAAAACTTTTTTTAAAAGGATAAACGTCCACAGCTCAACTCAGACAAGGACATTGAGCTCTACACAGGCAATGGCATCTTCACCAACCCAAGCTTCAACATTGTCCCTAGTTTCGTCAGTGACGCCCAGAAGAAATATTTCGCCAAGGCCGAAGCTTTTGACATGAATGCTGCTGGTGGTCCTGAGAAGCCGATTAACGATTTCATTGAGAGAAATACCCACGACATGATTAAAGATGTGGTCAAATCCAGTAAGTATTTTTGGAAAGTAATTGCCTAATATCCATAAGCATTGTCAGAAGCCTGGCGCTGAAAGGGAGAAAATCAATAAAAGTTGCCAAACGATTCCACATAATATAATTCTTATTAATTCATAAAAATAATATAGTGTTTGGATATGTTTGCTCAAGAATTAAATTAAACCAGTTTCATTATAATACACTATTAATGGTCAGTTCATTTGTAGACATCATTTGTTCCGGTTTTCTTTGTTTTATTTTGTCTTGGTATTTGTTTTTATTTCTGGTTATCTGCTGTATGCATATTGAGAAAGAAAAAAGGTGATTTAAAAAGGTGATAAAGGCAATAACGTAAAGCTGGAAGATCTTTGGTGAAATCAAAACGAACATTGATTTGAGCAAGTAAGTGAGTTAGCGAGTTATTGAGTGAGTGAGTTAGTAAGTGAGTGAGTGAGAGTGAACTTGTTTGATCTGTTCACCTTTGCTAATGAGATAACTCTGGTTTACTGCTTTGTCTAAACATGCATGTTTTTCTCACTGTTCTCTAGACTCCATCACCTCCGACACAGTGATGTTGTTGGTCAACACAGTTTTCTTCAACGGAACCTGGGCCGATAGGTTCTCTGAGTACAGGACGCTGAAGAAACCGTTCCACCAGTTGGGGGGAGCCAGATCGCAGGTACTTTTGCACATCTGGGTAAAACGAACAGAATCATCAGCGTTAATTTTTTTAATGGGTCTTTGTTGTCTTTTGACGAATTTTCCTTACAATGTTTGTCGTCTTGAACGGCTAAGAGATGTCAAAAATTGAGTTGGAGAATGATTTCACAAGTACTAGCTCGACTCAAAAACCCAGAAAACTCTTCAGTCAACACCACAAACATCACCTGCACCACCAACACAACAACAACAATATAAACAACAACAGCACCAGCAACAACAACAACAACAACAACAACGACGACCTATTATGAATGTAAGTGTTTAGACTTATCCTCTGTCCATCACCATTAGGTTGACATGATGAGAGATGACCGTTACGTAAACTTCAAGAGCGACAACTCCCTCAAAGCTGACATGGTGAGGATTCCCTTCAAAGGAGGCCGTTTCTCCTTGTACGTCGTGCTGCCACAGAGTGTGGGTGGGATCACTGCACTTGGTGAGTCACGTTTACCTGTAGATGCACAGCCAGTTTTGTCATGAAATGTTTGGTTTTGCATCGTAGTGATATGAAACGTTCGTCAAAATAATAAAATCGAAGAGATCAACAAGTTGGGCAATTCTTACATATTATTATTATTTGCTTTAGCTCATTGTCCTTTCACGCCTAATTACAAATAATAATATGTTTCTTTGTTAGATTATGCTAAAAATAATTCTGATCAAAAGCAAAAACAATAAAGTAAATTTGTAGTTTCCAATAACACTCAAACTTTGTTAGTCACCAAATTTTGACGGCCATTTTCTCGCGAATTTTTTGTCTGGTCCCATACGAGCCCGCCACCTCCTTTAATTGCAAATATCCCAACTTCTACTCAAAATAGATGAGTTTTTGTTTCAATAAATGCAAGACGAATAAACACGCTTTAAGGTGATATCAATAACTTCATTTGCCCCCAAACTTACATGCGCCTTTTCCACTGCGTTGTGTCATATTTGTTTAATACTAAAGCATGACGTTGGGTGTGCACCGTGCTTGAGCAACAGTTGATGTTCCTTCTCTGCAGGCGGAGATGAATTTGACTTTACATCGCTTGTGTGTGTAAGTGTGTTTTTGTGTGTGCATGTGTGTGTGTGCGCGTACGTGTTTGTTTGAGTGTGTGTTTTGTGTGTGTGTATGTGTGTGCATGTGTGTGTGTGTGTGTGTGTGTGTGTGTGTGTGTGTGTGTGTGTGTGTGTGTGTGGAGATCGGCCATTATTAGAACAAAAACTGAAACGAACTGAGCTTTTCCAGAGACATCCTTGACCTCTGGAGATGCTATCAACAAACTCTTCGACGGCTTCCAGCCAAAATATGTGAGCTTGGAGATTCCAAAATTCAAGATCGAATCGACATTCCAGTTGAAGGATCAACTGAAAGCACTTGGCATGGTGAAGGCTTTTGACGCAAAAGCCGCTAACTTCAGTGGAATAACTACAGGTAAGAATATCTGGGATACTCGGAGGTATCATTTCTGACTCAGAGGTTGACGTGTAATGACCCTCCATCCTTCACAGTCGCGACCTGCCGTTGCACATTCCGCTACGCCCATGCCAGTCCATGTTTTAATGTTGTCAATCCGTGTTGCTTGTTGCCTTCCTCTGGCCCATCCTGCCCCACACCCTTTCTTCAAGCACCTCTTTCACAATGGTCTGGAGTCATTTTAAGTTACCAAAGTATTGTATCTTTCTACATATTTTTATTTCACTAAACAGGATTTGTCTTGTGTGGAGAATCTGACACACTTCGTTGTTCGCCTTTTTCGCTTTCCAGCTTATTCTGACCATTCTGCAGAAGCATCACATTACAAACGTAGCTATGTTTTCTTCTTTTTTGGGGTCAAAGTCCAGGCCTTCGCGCCATATAGGAATATGGAGGAGGATAAAGCCTTCCTCTTATGTGTTTCCTAATCTAGGGTAGAGATAATTGCCTGGATGTAAATCATTTGTACATCTGACTGACTCTTGTTTTTTGTTTTTGTTGCTCTCATGTTTTTTTTTACTTTTTCACGTCTGCCACCGTCTGTGAGTGTTGCCCCAAGAGAAGGCTTTTCTTACTCGGATAGTACGAGGATTCAGCTTGTGGCGAATTATTGCCTTTTTTTTTTCAAAATTGTTCTTTCTCTCAATCCTTCCTCTATCCTCCCACAATTCATTTTACGGAAACTGTTCGGAATGGGGAGGGGGGGGGGCAATTTAACCAGATTGTTTTTCATGAGCTCGTCAATGTTTTGGGCATGTTATGGAATAATTGGTAGTATTTTAAAGCTTGTTCGTTTGCATTGCTTTGGGTGAAAAAATACATATCCTTCTTGGACAGAATTTGCAAGTAAAGGAGGTATGGGGGTTGCCTGATGTCAGAGGTAAAATTAACAAGAAAATGGCCACCAAGGCTTGATGACTTCCATGTTTGTCTACTTTGCGTTCACTTTAATCCAGAACACGTCACTAGGCTAACTGACACGAGCACACGAATAACTGCTCACAACACGAATCTTGGACAACAACTGAACTTTATTACTCACCCCACACTAGTCGCTACTGCGCATGTCTTAAAGAGACGGGAGGTAGCTCCCTTAAAACAGGGATGGACGGTAACCTTGTTATGTCCCATACATAACATTCCATAGCTTGGATGTACATGGAAACTGTAAATAATCTACATTTTGTGTGCCTATGATCAACGTTTTGCCCTTGTGAAACCCACACAGAAATGTGTTTTTAAATGCACAGAAAAAGTGTTGAAAAACATCGATGAAGGTTGCCTAACTGGTGGAAACACGCCTGTTTCTTTGATTTCTTTATTTTAATGAGCGCCTGATTCCACCGTGTCGAGGCACAAATTGCTTTGATTTCTATTGTGCCTTTCACTTCTTAGTAAACAAAAATGCTTCTTGTCTTCTATGCACAGGTACTCCTGGTCTGTATCGTTTTCTTTGTTAATCAACACTGTTGACCAAAAAATGTAAAGAAAGAGAGAGAGAGAGAAAGAAAAAGAAAGGAGAGAGAGAGAGAGAAAGAGAGAGAGAGAGAGAGAGAGAGAGAGAGAGAGAGAGAGAGAGAAATATCCGTGAAAACACAGCATTCGACTTATTTCCAAGACAGTCCTTTTCTCACTTACTCACAGACAGATGTGCGTTTCTCTCTCTCT
>NW_004797641.1:31152-36870 GCF_000002075.1 Aplysia californica | reverse complement strand
ACACACAAACGCTCACACACACTTACACTCACCCACACTCACACAAACACACACACACTTACATTCACCCACACTCACACAAACACTGACACATACTTACACTCACCCACACTCACACAAACACAAACACACACACACACACACACACACACACACACACACACACACACTCGCACACACACACTTACACACACACACCTTCCCTCAACTGACACAATTTAGATCTTTTAGGAGGTGGGCCTGTCAGGGATTCAACATTACCGTTTCAGCAGAAAGATCAAAATACTCCATAATACGGTTCCTCCCTACACGGGAATCAAACTCGGGCCTTCTTCGTGTGACAGCAAACCTCCTAACCACGACACCACTAACGTAGTTTCAACATATACGGCAGTCTCATTAAAACAAAACGTTTCTTGCAAATTTTAATGCATTGATCACCTCTTCTGAATGCCACCTGGTCAGCCAGCATCGAGAGCCTATATCACAAGGCACCGAGGCTACAATGGAGGAAGCAGACCACACAAAAAGTGGCTTGAGGGAGTCGAAGGAACCTGAGAAACGTCTCAACTGAAAGACCTGCATAGTTAGACTTTCATAGAAAACTACCTCGATGCTCATAGCAAAACAGTGAGCAAACAAGAAAATATATAATATAACTTTGGACACCGGTCATTTTTTACAACTGTAATGCTTTTAATTTGGAGTGAAATTCCAGGTCACCTAAATGTAAAAGAGAAAAGGTAGTTGATAAGCTATGTATACTGTTACACCATCTGTGCTTCTCCAGACGTACGCATACATTCGTGCATGAATGTATGAAAGTATGCATACTGCTACCTTAAAAATTACAATATTCTACCTGGCATTTTTGGCCGTTTGAGACTACACCAACACCTTGAGGTGAAACCCCAAATCTTCTATCTGCTCTATCTAAATCGTAAGATTATTCGTAGTCGTCATCAAGCTATTCAAAATATTGGGTTCGAAAAATCTTGACACGTTGTGAAATTCAACATTTAAAAAGTCAAACTTCTCAAAACTAGGTACTGAGCAGATAGAACCTTGTAATTCTGGGGTAGCTATATGTGTCAGTTTGTTTGTGTATACGTGTGTTTGTATGTGTGAGCGCGCAAAACGTGTCATAATTAGATATTCGGCGAGCTATTAAAATGTACTAAGCCCAGAAAGCGGAACATCTTTTTTCAGGAGAGAGGAAAACTTTTTTCATTCTGTTAACTATTATGATTACATTTCGCATTTGACTTGCCTTTTCCCAACAATTATAATATAATAATTGGAATTTCGACAAAATATCAAGTCTTTAGCACACCCAACCAATACCACACATTCTGAAACAGCAATCCCCCCCCCCCCAAACCCCCCCCAAACCCCCCCAACCCCCCCCCCCCCAACAAAACAACAACAACAAAAAAAAACAAACAAATATGAATAATGCTAATTCAAATTGTACTTAATGCATTTGAACAGCTGACGGACCAGATACATTTTCCCCAAAAAAATTTAAAAAATGAACGAGTAAACAATTAATTTATTCTTCTTTATTGATTTTTTTCATAAGCTAGCAGCCAAAGTAGTTGATCTAAGATTTACTCTGTAAAACCGCTAGACTGATCATATACCATCATTTGAAAATTCAACTTTTCAGTACATAGATACTTCTCCCTAGCATTGTAACACGTATAGGTTTTGGTACCTATAGGCCTGAAAGGTCAAGGTCATGTCTGATAATAATAGTGTGAGAGCAATAATGACAAACAAATTAATTAGAGAAACATTTGGAGCTATACATTGTACATAGTTGTGTAACAACATAATATCACATCGCATTCGTCTTTGGAAGTCAAGAGAAAATACAAACAAAAGCAACATATTTAAATTATTATAGTAATGGTATGGGGAATAATGTACGTTCTATCGTGTGCCCAGACTCACAAAATATTGATATCCATATCAGGGCCATTTCAGGGTATAAAAAGGACGCTGGAGCAGAGATCAAATTGCTAAAAGTGGAAGGACAGCTAATTTCCTCCCTCCCCTCCCTACTTCCACCCTGTCCCCCCTGCCCCCCCCCCAAACCAGCATCATCCCCTCCCCTGTCTCACGAACGATGAATGACTTGAGCTTACCATGTCTTCACATTTCAAAGACGAAACATGTTATCAAGTTGTGGCAACTAGGGTACACTCATAGATAGAAACAGAAAATATGGGAGGTGCAAAATGTACATCGTGTTCCTTAACCTGCGCATAGAGCAGATAGTCTAAGTTACATTTGGACCTGTGCAGGTGTGTCCTTGGACAAGATTGTTAGCAAAGTTTTTAAAACTGCTTCCTTTGGACTTGAGCATATTCGGAAACTCAATCTAAAAAAGCATTGTTACGGACAATTTGTGGTACATAAGTAGTGAACAAGAAAATCACGTAGTTACATACACAATCGTCTCCTTGTACAGTAATTTGACCTTATTTTTCGAACCCTATGCACAACAAGAAGATAACATAGGCCTTCCTCTACACGAACTTATAGACAGACCTACTTCGTTTTTATGTTTAATCAAAGTGCTAAGGACGGCGTAAAACAGTTTCAGTCTTCATAAAGCATCTGTTCAAATTCTGAAAATACGAAATGAAAGCGCAATTTATGTTTGAGTCTATGACGAAGAGAACTTTTCTTAAACCTGGTAAGAGCATTTTCGACGGATTAGGGAAAAATACTTCCACAAGAATGCACACGGATTTGCTGGTATAGATTCGCCTGACAGAACTTTACAACCGTAACAGCAGCAAATGAAAGAATCAGATGGTCTCAGTGTTCTCAGTCAAACGTAAATGGCGGACACTGAGTTTTAAAAAAAAACACAGTGCACATAAGCCTATCACTGTTCTCATGAGTCTAACATTGTTACTGTGCACCTGGGTACATCGTTGTGTGCACTGAGTCTATCAATGATTACAGGAGCCTCTCTCTGTATGCAAGAGTTCACGATCATGCACTGTACATTAATTATATTATGAGTATATCATTGTTCACATGGGTATATGGTAGTGAACGGAAGACTATCACTGTGTTCATAAGTTCACATACATTGTTCACATGTGTCTATGGTTCTGAACAGAAGACTATCACCGCACACTCTGTTCATACGGGTTATGATTTTGAACAAGAATCTCTCACTGTCAAGTTGATTCTATCATTGTATACAGCAGGCTCTTGATTTCGCCCTCTGCTGTGATATCAGTGCCTTACTGATGGTCTTAAAGCTGGCCTGCCGCCTCACTGCCACTTTGACGTCTGTACGGATTTTCTCCGCAAGTCGGATCAGTTCCGGTTTCTTGGACTCCACATCTGCCACGTCATTCTCGAGAAGAACAACCCTATCCACTATCTTCTTTTGCTGCACCAATCGCGACGGAATCTTCTGGATAATTTCTTTATAAGGGTCGCTGCATTCCAACACAAGGGAGAGTATGAGTACGCGACCGTCATTACAGCCGGCGACGACCGTGCGTCCGTCTTCACCAACCTCAAGGCAAGCGGCGGTGCCGTGAATGAAGAGTCTCGCCAGGCGTTTCCCGTCTTCCGTTCTGTAGACGGACAGTGAGCGTCGCTGCTGGCACAGACCCACAAGGTACCGACCGTCCAAAGCCAAGCGAGCGCTGTCAAAGTCGACGTCCGCTTCAATCTGAGAGATACGGCGGTTTGTAGGAAGGTTGTACACGCAGAGGTTGTTGTCTACCCACACGGAGGAGGAGCTGGAGAGTAGAGAAATGCTCAGGTCGCTGGTTGGGCTGAGTGAGCACACTGTGTGTTTGACCACAAAGTTTTTGATGGGGTTCAGCAGGATGAAGCCTTTTTCCACATTCGTCGGCATTCTGAGACCGAGTTTGTCGTCAAACATGAAGTGATCTACGTCCTTCACGTAACAGATTAGCGCCAGGTTACCGCTGACAATTTTTATTTGAGCCATTCTGTCCTTAGGGTTAGGAAATTTGAGTAGATCTTGTATTTTGAGCATTTGTGACTCATACTTCTTGTCTTTCCCTAACCTCTGAATAAAGAGAACGTTGTCGTAGACTCTGGCGCTCTCAGTGTTTCGCCCAACAAACTTTTTGGTACACCTCTGAAGCACAGCCAACAGAGTGTGGATATCGTTTCGTTCGTCGGTGTGGAGAACGGGAGGCCCAAGAAACTCGGACATATCTGGGATGTCCACTTTCATCTCCTGGCCTTTGATGTCTCCAGACAAGAAGATAGTGGTAGGCTCCCACATGACAAAGCTATACAAGTTGTTAGTCCAGTCATAGGCGCTATGGAAAGAACAGGTAATGAAACCCATAGCAGTTTCGTGCAGGTTACACACCACAAACCGACTGTGTTGTGCTTTAAACACAGCTTTCTTTGACTCCACATGCCACAGTACATCGTCAGTCAACGCCTCCCACTTAATGACAGGTTTCTCCGTCTCCTCGTCATCGTGGTATCTAATTATCGGATCGGGGTCGTCGTTTTCTAAAGGGATGTTCCTAGTGACGGCGAAGATTCCTTTGAGACAGAACTGAACCTGTGAAACCCGATGGACCTCCTTAGCTTGCATGAGGGCGCCCACCGCTTTCCCTGTCGCTAGATCCACAACCTTGACCTCTGGGTGTTTGGCGTCGTGACACAGAACGGTTTGGCTGGCGCAGCTCACGGCCAGAGAGTGGATGGCGCCGCGCATGATCTCATTAGCATGCAGGACATCCGCGTCCAGATTGTCCAGGTTCCACACCTGTAGGGTGTTGTCCTTGAGCAGTGCCACAGCTTTGTTGACCAGATCAGACGTGTAAATCTTGAGGATCGGAGACAAGGACGCCTGCAGGATCCTGATGGGGTTTCCAGTCTGAGTGCACCACACAAAGATATACGTGTACCTGAAGAAGGGATAGGTAGTAACCGTTGTAATTGAAAAGGCATAAAAGTTTTGAAAAGGGCGAAATGAAACGCAAATGAGGCAAGGGTAGACCTGAAGTCAGGTTTGGTAATAATTATTTTGATTGAATAGGCAGAAAGGCCTTGAACATCTAGCTCTCACTGACAAAACGAGGCGGTGATATTTACTTAGCATATGGGTTAAGGGGAAAGATGAGGATAATGTAGCTTTTTAGAGCATTCGATTAAAGGAATAAATGGAGAACCATGATCGAATATGTCTGTCACACATCTGGGTCTTGATAAATGAATTATAATCGTTTAACTCTTTAAGGACGAAATGGTCACATAGTATGCTCGATCAAACAGCAAGCCAAAGGCAATGTTATAGCACACATTGTATTTCAAACAATCATACGCAAATCAGGAATACAAATTGCATTTTTCATAGTAAACATGTTGTTGTCTATCTTTTTTTATTAGGTTGCAGATATGCACCCCCTCCCCAGCAAAAAAAGCATAGAAAAATGTATACGAATAAGAAAGTTATTCGTGGTCTAGAGGTACAGATTCGTCTTTTCGTGCAAAAGATCAGGGGGGGTTTCCGCAACAGCACACTATCAATGTGTACCTTGAAGCCACAACCATGGAGTCTGAGGGGTTGAAGTCGGCACCGGTGTAGCATGTCATCGTCTCCACGAACACGCCAGGCGGTACGCGTTCGAGTCTATGCTGAAGCGCTTCCTTCTGAGTACAGATGAGATACAGACACCGGAGACATCTGAC
>NW_004797641.1:25813-27031 GCF_000002075.1 Aplysia californica | reverse complement strand
GAAAAACAAAGAAACAAACAAGAAAAGAGAAAAGAAAGGAAGACAGAAAGGATTTGGTTGCAAGAAGCAGCAACAACGAAAGACAGACAGACAGACAGACAGCCAGAGAAACATTCCAACAGCCTGCCTACCTTTGAGAATGGCCAGGTACCTCCCATCTCTCGTGGGGTGAACTTCTCCCACCGGCATGTGCATGTCTTGGCGGGGCTCCCCCTGGGTCAGTTCCCACACCTGTTGGATTGTAAAATGATTGTAAAGTGATTGTAGAATTATCTAAAATGGTTGCAAAGTGGTTGTAGAATGTTCTAAAATAATTGTAAAGTGATTGGAGAATTATCTAAAATGGTTGTAAAGTGGTTATAGAATTATCTAAAATAATTGTAAAGTGATTGTCGAATTATCTAAAATGGTTGCAAAGTGGTTGTAGAATTATCTAAAATAATTGTAAAGTGATTGTCGAATTATCTAAAATGATTGCAAAGTGGTTGTAGAATGATCTAAAACAATTGTAAAGTGATTGTAGAATTATCTAAAATGATTGCAAAGTGGTTGTAGAATTATCTAAAATAATTGTAAAGTGATTGTAGAATTGTCTAAAATAATTGTAAAGTGATTGTAGAATTATCTAAAATGGTTGCAAAGTGGTTGTAGAATTATCTAAAATAATTGTAAAGTGATTGTAAACTATCTAAAATGATTGCAAAGTGGTTTGTAAAATTATCTAAAATAATTGTAAAGTGATTGTAGAATTATCTAAAATGGTTGCAAAGTGGTTGTAGAATTATTTAAAATAATTTTTAAGTGATTGTAGAATTATCTAAAATAATTGTAAAGTGATTGTAGAATTATCTAAAATGGTTGCAAAGTGGTTGTAGAATTATCTAAAATAATTGTAAAGTGATTGTAGAATAATCTAAAATGGTTACAAAGTGGTTTGAGAATTATCTAAAAAGATGGTAAAGTGATTGCAAAATAATAACAAAATGATTATAGAATGGATATTAAATTATTGTAAAATGATTATAATATAGTGATTGGAAAATATTTGGAAAGTGATTGTAAAGTGATGGACACTGACATAGGAATTTCAATCAACGACCAGCAGTAAACGACTTATTTCCAAAAATGCAAGAATAGACATAATATGTTATATAAATTCATTTGTACCAACTGCGGCGTTACAAAATATGAAACACACACACACACACACACACACAC
>NW_004797641.1:21142-24732 GCF_000002075.1 Aplysia californica | reverse complement strand
AGAGAGAGAGAGAGAGAGAGAGAGATAATGACAAAGAATCACCTGTGTATGTGAGTTAGCAAACGTCCTGAGATCTCAGCTCCTATCGCATCTGGGTCGATCTTGAGGGCCGAGCCGGACATTCGCAGAACATCAGCGACCAGGTCAGTCTCCCAGTCCTCTATCATGGACATATCCAGGATGACCTGCTGTAGTGAAGTGGCCTTGAGCTTGGTGTGGAGCCACTCCAGGTTACAGAGACAGTCTTTCTTCACTCTGTCGAACTGGCAGCTGTTGTGAAGTGCATACAAATGAAATTAATTTTGAATGCTCACTTTGGTAAAGAGAGAAAAAGGCAGTCTCGTAGTGTGTTTGTGCCTGCTGACAGCTTGCTACGTTAGAATTTGAAAGTTTTATCTGACATTTTTGTTGTTGTTTGAAGCTACTAAGACCATAAGGTCCAAAACCAAATGTTCTGTTTGCTTTATCAAAATCGTAAGATAATTCGGAGTCGTTATCAAGATTTTTAAAATGGCATTCGGAAAAGCTTGACATGTAGTGAAACTCAAAATCTTCGACGTCCAATTTCTCAAAACTAAATACTGAGCAAATAAAACTTTGTAAATCTGTGGTAGCGAGCTATTGATCACTTCCGCCCCCAAAAATGAGCGCACCTTCCCACTGCTGCGTTTCTCATTCTACTCTTGCACTTCACACTTATTGTCTCCAAACAACGTACTTCACAATAAAGTAGAGAAATCTGACGTATATTTATTTCAATATCTCGTGGAATAGAAAATAATGTCAGTGGTTCTTGGTTGCTCTGGTGTGGTTTGTCCTTCTTTCCTATCAAACACCCATCGTACTTATCACTCCTTCTGTTTTGATTTACAGTTTGACTTGTGCTGTTGAGTCCATCAATACAGTTTTTAAAAAACAGATACGGGTTTTGCCACATACATAACGTATGAAACAGTCGTATATAAAAAGACGAGCAGCTCTTCAAATTAATATAATTATTATGAAATGAGCTAATGGACTCAACATTTCTTCTTGTGACTAATCCCTTTCATTTTTGCCCTTAAAGCCTTTATGTGAGTAGCTGGCAGGTGCTCTGGTTGGGCATGCTCCTTTCGGTCCTTTTAAACGTCTGTCATTCTTTTCTCTCCCTCTTCTTTTTGCGTTTAGTACTTTCTAGTAACACCTCTAATCTCCGGCATTTATACAATCTAATTATTGTATTACAAGGGCCATAAAGTCCCCTCACCTATGATCAGAAATTAGGAAAATATATTTTGGTAGTTTTCCCTCGTGGTAATGATTAGCACAAATCAACTTTTGAAGTGCCAAGAATCTACTGTTTCTTTACAAACCTGTGTATCAAACTGTACGGAAGTTGCGTCATTTTCCGGTAGTTGTATCGCTCGTCAATTTCTGTGGGCCGGAAGACAAGAGGCTGCTCAGGGACATAACGACAGGCTAGTCCGTGAGGACTTTTGAGACTAAGGCGTTTCATCAGATTATCTCTGGGGAGAGAGAGGAGAGAGAAGATAATTTTTATCTAAAAAAAAAGATGAAAACAGATAACAGAAATAAAGAAAAACATCTTTCAGTATCCGTAACTGTTAAATAAGAAACTTTGAGTTGAAAATGTTAAATTTATGTTCAAAATCACAGCTTTGATAGGAATAAAGCAGCACTACACATTAAACAAGAAAAAATTGAATATGATCAATCGTCTAATTTGAGTTTAATATGAGAAATGCGTAAACGCAACACGTAAATAAAGGGGGAAAACTCACCCGTAAAGGAAGGGCTTCTTGATAGTTCCACTCCAGGTTCCAAGGTAATAGTCTGCGATGTTTCTGTGTATAGTGTTGTAGTCCAGGTAGTCACTGAGATATCTGTTGGTGGCCTGGTCAAGGAATTGCTGGTGGTACCACCCCAGGACAACAATTTCATCTGCCTCTCGCTCAACCAGGAAAGCGTGAATATCCAGGTACAACCTTGGAAAAGATGAATATGAGATGAACTTACTTAATTACTACTTAGTCCTTTCTTCCTATACCGTCATGTAAACAAGGCACATGGCGCTCATAATATGATCTTGTGTAGTATGCAAACGCTGTAAAACTCTTCCCAAATACCATCATAATCCATTGCCAGATCTGCGTCAGACATCGGCGATCATGGTTTTCCATTCATTTCTTTACTCGGATGCTCTCAAAAAAGCTACGTTTCCCTGATCTTTCCCTGTTATCCATTTGTTTAGGTTCCCTAAGTATGTTGTTCTGGGCCTAAATATAAAGACAAAATTAAAGGCAGAGAGTAGTTGACGCTTCACTTGTCTGTCCCTGACAACTTCTTCCAATCTAGGCAAATTTAGGCCCTTGGCGATTTTTTCATCACTGATTATTCTTCTGTAAAATCCAGTAATCTGGCTCTTCTTCTTTGTCTCCAGTACCTTGTCTGATCGGGGAATTTTGTCTCTGACAGTGTCTATACAATATGTCCCAAATATCTCCGTCTTCTCCTTTCTATGAACTAATTGGCATCTTTAAACCTAGCTCTTTCCAACATTTCATTATTTGTAATAAACGAATTTCATTTTACTAGTAAAATCCATCGAACATATGTGAGGCAACGTGGAGTAATCAGGCTCTCGTCAATTTTTTTGGCATGTACAGTTATTGGTATCGTCTTAAAGCTTGTTCACTTGTCTTTATTTGGATGGAAAAAAATATCCACTTATCTTGAATACAAGTTGAGATATTTGCAAAAGTAGGAGGTGGGGGTCACCTGTTTTCAGAGGTAAAATTAGTGAGAAAATGGCCGCCAAAGATTAGTTACTTCCTTAGCTTAAGAGTCCGTGGTAACTGAAAACTTACATTTTTTGTGCCTTTATTCAACATTTTTCAGAAAAATCCACACAGAAATGAGTTTTTTAATGGGCATGAAAGGTGTTGGGCCAAAAAAAACAAAAATGTGATAAAAATTCACAAACCTGTGGACAAATGCAAGTTTCTTCACTTTAATTATTTTGACGAGAGCCTGATTCTACCACCCTGCCTCACATATATTGTTTGAAGGCTTTTAAACTTTCATTGAATGGCTATATTATCCGTATCTCTGAACAACACATCAAAACCTCTAAATCATTGTTACTATGTATCTTAAATTTGGTCTTCAATAACATGATCTTTAAATTGAGTTCTTAATTTTTTTAAAGCGATTTTAATGTCTTTGAAGGACATCGTCAATGCAGTTTTCAGTTTTGAGATAATGCTGCTAATTTACACAGTATGTGTGTAAATATGTGTATGTGTGTGATGTGTGTAAATTTTTGTGCATGTGTGTGTGTGTTTGGATGCATGTGTGTGCGTATGTGTGAGTGCGCGTTTGTGCGTATGTGTGTTTGTGTGCATGTCTGTTCAAGAAGGCGAGAGACAGAAAGACAGACAGACAAACAGACAGAGACAGAGATAGAAACAGAAACGGAGACGAAGACGGAGACAGAGACAGAGACAGAGGAAGACACAGAGACAAAGACAAAGACACACAGAGAGAGAGAGAGAGAGAGAGAGAGAGAGAGAGAGAGAGAGAGAGAGAGA
>NW_004797641.1:19680-21042 GCF_000002075.1 Aplysia californica | reverse complement strand
AGAGAGAGAGAGAGAGAGAGAGAGAGAGAGAGAGAAAATGAAAATGAGCTTCCAACTTATTCCCATCCCATCTCTACCTTGGCCAGAGGCTGGGTGGGACACGCCGAATGGGCGGCTCCCAGATGGTGAACAGAGCGCTCAGCACTTGGTCATCCAGGGACAGAATGTCTTCCAGTTCTGCCTCACTCAGGCCACTCCTGGCAGCTGTGATGTAGCCTAAAGCGCGGGAAACGAAGATCTGGAAAACCCAAATAGGCTGTAACAGGCAGTGTCGGATTGTTATTGAGTAATATTAAATCTCTGAGGACTTAAAGGACATATTTTATGTCCTATAAGAAAATCAAATGCAATGATGCCACACATTTCGAACCATCATACACAAATCAAAAACACGAATGTTCATTGTATTTTAACAGTACACGTGTTGTTGTTCGGCTTTTTAAAAAAAAGGAAACGAGCCACCTAAAACGGCGTATTGAATGTATTATAAAAAAAAAAGCTTTACCGTGCAGCTTTAATTCACATTAGTTTTGTTTCAATTTGTCTCAACCAAAGATTTCAATAGGAAACAGTTATGGCTGGATTCGTTATGCTTCCGTAGGTTCCACTGCTTTATCGTGGTGACATTAGTGGAGCAGTGCGTGGTCATCGTAGCTACGAATGAGATAGAATTTGTGTTAAATTTCCACTGTATGAAATCTGTTTCAGGCCCAGTCAAAGATGGATAGAGGGAGTCAGAGACAAGATAACCATGCATCAAGCGATAGAACAGATAAAAACGAAAGACGTTAGCTTCTCTTCTTGACACCGGGAGGTAACAGAGGTCGGAAATGTAAACAGTAAAGTAAGTATAAAGTCTATTTAATCGAATATCTCCGTCTTTCTACAGGGATACTGTATCTGCATCCGCTCAGTTTGACCCTGACAGGCAGGACCAAAGCAGCTGGCCTAACAAAATGATCTGAATTGCGTAGATGGGGCTTGAAAAAAACGTACGACCATTCACCTTTCCATGTTTGGTCTCCAGTCTGTCAAACAGTTTATTGATGCTGGCTTCCACTGTGTACTCCAGGCACTCCGGGCTGATCACGTCATATGAGCGCCACCTGGTGGCTTCTTGGAAGGTTAAGGTTATGTACAGAGGCAGAGTGCACTTTTGGAAGGCTTCCTGGATGATTCTCCACTGCGGCAAAGTCACAGATCTATCCGGTGCAAGAGAAAAACGGCATTAAGCGTCTCGGTTAACAAGATCCTGTCTGTCTATCTTCCCTTCTCCTTGTTAAAGATGCTTCTCCTTTCCAGATCAAGCTCAAATCCTATGTGTAAGTGTACATGTGTGTGTGTGTGTGTGTGTGTGTGTGA
>NW_004797641.1:18667-19580 GCF_000002075.1 Aplysia californica | reverse complement strand
GTGTGTGTGTGTGTGTGTGTGTGTGTGTGTGTGTGTGTGTGTGTGTGTGTGAGTGTGAGTGGGTGCGTGTATGTGAGTGGGTGTGTGTTTGTTCTTGGGTGGGTTGAGCGGGAACCTGCGAAACATTTTGAAACATTAGAATTATCTAACTCAGATCGATATCATTCCTTGATAATTTATGAATAGAATACAAAAGTCACCTCTGAAGGAATACTTCTTGAAACCCATGCTACAACAAATTAAATGGCAATAATCTTTAAAGAAAATTAACTGTCCTGAGTGACCTATCTCGACCAAGTTATAGTACAAATTGTCTGTAAGTGGCCGAGGTGACAATTTATATTGAACTCAGGTCCGGCAGGAAGGTTGCAGAGTTTCAATCTGAGAGGGGGCCAAAGTTTGCTCATCCATTTTAGAATAATCTTTTTCCCGAGCTTAGTGTTCTATCGAACAATGTGCTCTGCCTTTGGGGTCACATGTTCTGTGCAAAAGAGTATGCCGTTTTCACGAGAGTAAATCTAATAAAGTTACCAGACCAAACCATAAAAACAATGAAGAAGCGATTGAGAGAATTATCATTATAGAAACAAAAAAAAATAATTAAAAAAATAACCTCCCACACCTAACCCCACCTCCCCACAAAACAACAAAAGCAGCAACAACAAGAACAACAACAAGAACAACGAGTAAAAAAAGAAAAATCTAACCTGTTTGCGGAATCTAGCATCACTTTGATGATAGCTTCACAGTCAGAGGCAGGCAGAGGACAGACTTCTATCATTGGGTAATCAATCTGAAGAAAAGTGGTAACAGATCATTTAATGATGTTTTTGCGTGTTTGTATTATAAGTGTGAGAATTTATGTGTGTGTGTGTGTGTGTGTGTGTGTGTGTGTGTGTGTGTGTGTGTGTGT
>NW_004797641.1:10835-12515 GCF_000002075.1 Aplysia californica | reverse complement strand
TAATTGGTCAAGTTCCTTTCAATGACACGGTGTTGATTGGGTGGACATTGGGGTGTACCGGAGCAGGATGAGATAACCATTGGTCAAAATAGGTTGTTGAACAGTAGTGGCCAGTAATGGGCCATTTTGTTCGTATCGTGTTCAATATGTCTGTCTGTCTGTCTGTCTGTTTAAATGCCTGCCTGTGTGCCTGTTTGTCCGTGTGACAATTTACCTTTGGCATCTGTCAATTTACTCGTGTTATTTTTTTTCGTTAGTTTGTTTGTTTGTTTGTTTGTTTACTTGAATAAAAAGAAGCACATCGACACAATAATGGTCATATTTAGTGCAGGGAAAAGGTAAGACATACAGACAGAAAGAACAGAAGGAAAGTAAAGAAGTAGTACCTACCAGTAGACCTCTCCAACCACCCGCAGTTTTTTCGTGCAGGCATCTACTTGTTTGACGACAATTTACAATAATTAATTTATATAACGATATCTCACCTGCGTAACAGCCACGTTGAACTTGGGTACACTTTCAAGGACGTATCCTCGCATCTGGTTCAAGGCCACGTGAGCGTCACCATTTACCTCATTGGTACCCGGTGTTATGTCGCAGTAGCGCTTGGTCTGGGATGCACGTCATAACAGGTAGTTAGTGTTATTACAATTCTCGTGAATGACTGGCCGCATCATTACGTATTACAATACTGGTAGTAGCAGACCAGTAATAGTTTATTTAGAGCTTCACGGCACTTTCAACACAATTAGGTCAATGTCATATACATGCCGAAGATTAGAGGTGTTGCTTGATAGCAAATTGGGAATTACATAAAAGAAGGAGGAAACCACACCAGAGCACCCGCCGACCACCCACAAACTTATTTCAAATAGTGCCGGATAACAGAGAAAATGCCGATCGCTGGACGAATATATATTTTTTCAATACAATGCACTGAATACATAAAAAATATAGACACCCTATAGATTTATTATCAATGCACAAACAAATAATTCATAAGATGCACAATAAAATATTACAAATAACACCAAGAGAGGATAATAATTATAATCTCACAAACCAAGAGGCAAAAAATATTGTATTTTGAATTTATGACATGATTTTATTGATCTAACTAAAAGTCATAAAGTATGAAAAGCATATTTCATTTTTACACAGGCGAGTTTAATGAAATTATTAAATTATTTTGGAGATCAAATCGTAAGCACGACACAAACATTTTCCAACGTTTTCCCACACGGAGTTCACCATCTCAATGTTGCCAGTTGGTTTACTTCTGCTTCTGTTTCCATTTGGTGTACAGTACCATGTCTAATATTATGGCACTGTTATTATTATACTGTCTGGTTTTCCCAAAACATGTCACAAATACCACCCTATCTTTTTATGGCGGTGTTGATATCTTCAATCGCAGTAGTTTCCAAAACTTTGTTATAAATTATTCATTCCTTTTTGTAGAACACAGTCTTCCTAAACAGTCTGTTACGTTTAAATGTTGTTGAATTGCTTCATTTGTTTTTCATATCTCTGAACCATACGTGTCTAGAACGAGACAGTCAAGAACAGCAGAGGGAGCCTAAAGAAGAAGGACCTACCTACCAGAGGCGTATTCCAACCACCCTGGCTCACCTTGTTACATTCCTCCAGGTTGTCAAAGAGATCATCGATGTCACGGAG
>NW_004797641.1:6594-8653 GCF_000002075.1 Aplysia californica | reverse complement strand
CACACGCATAAACACAAACACACACACAAACACACACACACACACACACACACACACACACACACACACGCAGTATGCTTGCATTCCCAAACAGGCCCGTAGTCACATGTATAATATAAAAGAGCAGTAATAGAAACAATAATATTAAGCTAGACACATATTCAGTATCCTGATTGTTAAATAAGCATTCTGATGCATGCTCTAAGGTCATATTATGAATACTCATAACAAGATAATAAAGATGGAAGAAGTTTGATAGATGATGGTAAGAAAGACCTTATCTCAGGCGCGGTTCGTCCATAGAGCACGGTCGTGCAGTGCTGCCCAAAATGTTTTAATATGTGAGGCAGCGTGGTGAAATCAGGCTCTCGTCAAAACAAGGAAATTGAAGAAAACAGCCGTTTTCTCCCTGCTTAGCAATTTTTATCAAATTTTTGTTTTTTGGCTCAACACCTTTTATGTCCATTTACAATCACATTTCTTTGAGGATTTCACCGAAAACGTTGAGTAAAGGCACAAAAATATAAATTGACAGTTTCCATGGACTCTCCAGCTTTGGAACTTACCAAGCTTTGAAGGCCTTTTTCTCGTTAATTCTACCTCTTAAATCAGGTGACCCCCACCTCCTTCAATCCAAAATATCTCCACTTCTATTGAAGCTGGATGGGTAATTGTTTCATTGAAAGCGAGACACATGAACAAGCTTTAAGATGATACCAACAACTCAATATGCCAAAAAATTGACGAGAGCCTGATTCCACCACGCTGCCTCACATATTCTATTACGTAAAGCCCCTACAAACACACAATAAAAGAAGCAAGAAACAGGCACTAGCCAAATATATCAAAACAAGGTCCCCGCTGGCGCCGTAACTGTCATTTCTGTGTCTATATCGCCGTAAAACATCTACTATACCATGCCAAAGTCCACACGCTTTAACTAAACACATTTGAATATTCAACGGTGGTAACCTGACCTATAAATCGCTCTTTAGGATAACCCCAGCGATGAGATACTTATCTCTAAAGTATGTTGAGGCAAATAACAATAATATTAACAATAGATAGTAGTTATTGCCCTAGGCCAAAAATGTCAAAATGCCGATTTCCTTGATTTTATCGTTTTGACACACCAATTTTGACAGTCACCTGAAAGTCCACACCGTACTTATCCCTGCAGTAGTCTCTAAGCTTTGGGTAGACGTTCTGTGCCATGGCGTTTCTCTCTTCTACAAAATCTGTGGAGACAATCCAAGTGGGGAAAAATAAACCTAAACCCTCAATTTGGAACTAAATTGACATTGAACGCTAAAATGGGAGTGGAGTAGGGGTGAAGGTAGTGTTGGGGTAAAATTTACTTTAACCATTGAATGGTTAAAGTGCTGAATGATGCCGTGGGTATGGGCAGTTTTATCGTCCCTCTCTCTCGACCCCTATTAGTCCTCTCTCCCTTTTATATTTCCTCCCTCTCTCTCTCTCTCTCTCTCTCTCTCTCTCTCTCTCTCTCTCTCTCTCTCTTTCTTTCCCTCCCCCCCTGTCCCTCTATATATCTATCTTTCTCACTCAAACACATCTCTTCCCCCAACCCCTATTTCTCTCTCTCTCTCTCTCTCTCTCTCTCTCTCTCTCTCTCTCTCTCTCTCTCTCTCTCTCTCTCTCTCTCTCTCCCTCTTTTCTTTCTATCTCTCTCTATCCCTCTCTCACTTTCCCCCTCTGTCTGGCTATCTTTCTCTTCCTCCCATTTTGCCCGCTTCCCTTTTTTATGTCTCCTTCACCCCTTCTTTTTTTTTCTCGTTCTTTTTTGCCTGGAGACATAACGCTAAAACAAAAATAGCATTTCAATTGGACACAGTCTTAAATTCAGCAATGCCAACATAATACTGTCGAACCCACTCTAACAACCAAAGACAACCACTTGTATAGGACAACCACTTGTATAGGACAACCACTTGCTATAAGACACCACTGTATAAGATAAACAACATGTATAAGGGGGGACTTATCCGGCCCACCACTTACCACCCAGCCGCGCACATCCTCTAAAAAATGATTGAGGTTT
>NW_004797641.1:2395-6494 GCF_000002075.1 Aplysia californica | reverse complement strand
TATTTATAATACAATTTCTTCCAGACTAGTCCACACGTAATCTTCTGCCCCGCCCTAAGAGGGAACAAAATGTTGATCTCGGGTGTTTTTAATGACATGCTTGAATGAAAAAAGCGTGTCCAATCCTCTCTGTATTGTTAAATGCCAATGGGGAAGACCAATGCTATGATAAACTCAGCCCACCACACACACACACATACACACACTTGAGCCCCCCCCCCCCCCCAAACCCATCTTGCGTCTGTTTTTACTTTAAAATGACACAGTATAAGATGTCCATATTATGTTCAAAATATCCACTTTCCTCCTCGAGAATGGATGTCCATCCTAAACAACCCCGACTTCAAAGACGATATAACCCACCCACCTGTGAAGGTCGAGCTGATGAAAACCTTGATGACCTTTGACTTGACCTTCGGCGTATCCTCCAGCTTGAGGCACCCTTTGAGTAGTTTCTCCACCAGAGTGCGCTCCGACTGGTCCAGGTGTTTGTAGGTAAACGGCTGTTCCCGCTGAGCTCTCTGCTCCTGGTCCTTCGTGTCGCCGACCACCACATCCTCAAGGTGGCGGTACCGCATGGTCATGGTTGTGTCTGGCAAAAAAAGTGAAATGGTATTATAGGTCTAACGCCCCTTATATTAACACTATTAGCTTATTTAAGAAGAAAGAGCTGCGAGTTCAAAGTCCATCTCCCAAAGGACCGAGCCTGAAGGGAAATTCTAGTTAAATTAAGAGCATTTCCCAGGTCTGGGACAGATCAAAGAAAATCGGGGTGATAAGATTTAACTTAAGAATAAAGAAGAAGAGCTGGGGTTTGTCTTTAGAGCAAAGAAGAGGGTAGTGGGTGCTTGGCAGGTGCTCTGGTGTGGTTTGCTCCTTCTTTCCTATCCAACATCTATTTTCCTTATCTCTCCTCCTCTATTTTTTGGTTTGTTACCCTCTTGTAACACCACTATCTTAGACAATTATGATGACACAATTGGGCTACTGGTGATGTACAACGCTTACTGAAACAAACTAAGGAGCGAGGATGTTAACTTTCTATGGGCGTAGCGGACATGATTATGTCCGATCAGCAGCAGACCAAAAGCAACGTTGCAGCACATTTTGAACCATCATACACAAAACAGAAACTCGAACTTGCATAATATTTTAAATTGTGCATGTTGTTAAACACCTTTTACATTTCAGATCAGGAAATCAGAACTGAAAATTCTGTATGAACGAGGAATTTAACATGCTTTATTCTTAAATAGCCCTCAAATAAAAAGTCTTCAAACGTGAGCGTGTGCAATTGGTTAAATATGTAACTGTGGGATAAAGGAGAGGAGCGAGAGTAAACGATATTTTTGTCTCAGGAACAAAGACAAAAGTGACAGATTTGTTCCCGAAATAGGAGTTAAATAAAAGATTTGTTTGTTTTCGAAAAAAAAGTAGAGAAAAAAATTGGCTGCTCGAAAGCATTTAGGAGTAAAAGAACTGTCTCTGAAACAAAGTAGGAGAAAGGTAAAAGACTTCTCTGTGCATCTGTGCGTTTATACCACAGGGTGGCCGATACGTTGTAATTTCATTTCGTATTCATTGTTGACACCCTGTGATCACTGTGAGTGATAACGATATAATTTAATAGTCACGTCGTATTGGAAAAACTGTCAGTGCAAGAGGCACAGGCTGTTCCTAAAACCTTCGATTAGGTTTGCTCGGGTTAATGAGCCATGAACATGGAATATTATATCCCCGACCATGAACTCTAGCGTATATCTGGTTCACTAAGGAGCGCGCCATTCAATTCAGTTTGTGCCAGATAAAGGGCAGTGGGGGAAGGATGCCGCAGTCCTCAACTATCAAGAGACTGTTTGTTATCCATCGTCTGGCGATAATGGCGAGGCCCATGGTTAAAAACACTTCGTTGCAAAGTTTTACATTGAGCAAAGAGCAGCAGTCACCATTGTGCGTCGTCTAGGAGTATGTCTATGGGTTAGACTTCCGGAATATCATTCTTAAAAAATACAGTAAATGAAATTATTGTAATCTATCTTAACAGAGCGGGCGGTTGCATGGTGCCACTGGTAGGCCCTACTTCTTTATCTTCCCTCTTTTTTTCTGTCAGTCAATCATACTTTTTCCCGGCAGTCAATGATAATTTTAGTATCGATGTGCTTCTCTTTACGCATTAAAAACAAAAATAAATTAAATAGAAATCTACCCTAACAGAGGTCTTCGATTCTAAAAAGAGTTAGTGTTGTAATGGCCAGGATCGTCCCCACTTCACACAAAATTGTGGACTCTATTTCTGTGCGGCGTAATTCTGCCGTGAAGTAATCTTATCTTCTGGGACATTGTATCGCATTCAGCCGGGATTGGTCCTGACAGGCTGGTACGAAGGAAATCACCCCACAAAGGATCTAAACTGTGTCGGTGACCGGGTGAAACATTTACAGTCATTGTGTATTGGGATTTGTTTTGGATTGTTTTTGTTTTTTTACAATAATTTATTTGTCTGTTTAAAATAATGTTTGGTTGGTTGGATGGTTGATTGGTCGGTCGTTTCTTTCTTTTTGTATTTCTTTCGTTCTTCCCGTCTTTTTCGGTAAATGGGGCAGGGGAGGTTCATAAAAAAATGTAAATTTGGTTGAGATGTTAACGGAAATATGAAAACTTAGTCTTTGAATTGCACACACGCAGTTCCTGTCCTAGCCCTGCAAAAAATCAATATTGTCTCTTGTGTCATGATAAAGCTGTAAGCCAGGGGGGGAGGGGGATCGATATAGATCAATATTCACTGGACAAATCAATACTCCCTGGGGGTTAAGTGTACGTGTAGGAAGGCTGATAAGGAGAAACAAAGGAGGGTTGTAAGGTGGTAGGAGTTGCAGAGGGGGGTTGTATGCGTCCTCGGTTATATTCTGTATTCCGTTACAGTTTTTCTAGTCACGCTGCCGAAGTTACATAATAAAAAGGTATCGTTGTTTCTCAACTTCTTTTTGTTTTGGCACATTGGTTTTTTTAATTTGAGCGCTTGAGGTCCGGGAAGGAGAGGGGAGGGGGTGGGTGCGGTATTTGAAATGAGTCTACTACTTACTGCCTTATTCATTTCGCCGTTGTTATCTATCGAGTGCCAACAAAGACCGAGGATTAGCGTCGTCAGAGCGATTGTACACGTGCACTGAAAGACACTCTCTGATCGAAAAAAGCGTGATCACTGGTATGGTTTGAACGGTTGAAAGACTTGCCGTATGAGACACGAATGTGAGGCAAAAGTATTAGATCTAATTCTCTGTATTTGCTGTCGTCCGTACAAGTAGCGAGTTTCACTTTCCTTAGGGGCGTTTTTTAAAGAAAGAATCGACAAATCCCCATCTGCCTGCTAAAGTGCAGTTTCCTCACTCAAATTGAATTAGCTCTGATAGGCGGAGTTGAATCAGTCTGCCCCCCTCCCCCCTAAATTTATGTAACCTTGACTGTACCGAGGGGGTTGGGGTCTTTAAAAGAGTGAACTACCATAAAACCCCATCAAAACACAGGCTTACTTTATTGAGGATCCACGTCTATGATGTGGCGGTGAGAGTCTGAGCCGTTCACTATTTAGATACTAGTACAGCATGTGAAGTAAAGTAAGTGTATGGATTTTACACACCTATTAACAATGTTAGGCTATTTTGAGGCAGTACCTCCGAATTTAGCGCATGTCTTCGATATGACCGAGCGAAATGGGTTGCGAGCCTTGTAAACTCCACAAAAAGACCCGAGTTTAAGAACGCCGAGTCTGAGATTCGAAACGGGCTTCCCTCTCCGTAGCCCAGCTTTATTGCGGAAGGAGCTCTTCCATAATTGGGTTAGGGGGTGAGTTGAAAAGAAATAGACCTGGCAGGGAGTAGTGATAATAATTGCAATAACTGAGAACAAAGAATTTAAACGATTTTCATACACCAAGCAGTTCATTTCGAGCATTATGAAAATATAAAAATCCGGTGAATCAGAATAACATTTTTATAAACTGTGTTTCCAATCATTTTAGATTAGTTAAATATCGTTAGACATCGAAGCGAATAAAAGTAAAGTGTGTCAAACACACACACATACACATACCCCCCCCCCA
>NW_004797641.1:0-1312 GCF_000002075.1 Aplysia californica | reverse complement strand
GGGGGGGGGTAGATGCATAATATGTGTGTGTGTGCACATGCATGCGCGATATGAATATAAGTGTTTCTGTGTGTGTGGGAGTATGTGTATTTGTATGCGTATGAACATGTAGAGCTTATATAATTAATTTTGTGTTTATATGTGTGTGCGTGAGTGTATGTTTGAGTGTGAATGTATGCATTTTTGTATGTATTAGTATGGACGAGAGGTAGTTGGGGGGGGGAGGGTTGAGAATAAACAGATACATAATATTATTATACATACAGATATACAGAAGAAGTGAGAGAGCGAGAGAGTTGGAGAGAGAGAGAGAGAGAGAGAGAGAGAGAGAGAGAGAGAGAGAGAGAGAGAGAGAGAGAGAGGGAGACAGAGAGGGATAAAGATAGAGTCAGAGAGGGAAAGAGAGACAGATCGGGATAGTTGGGAGGGGGAGGGTGAAAAAAGAGAAAGCGGGTGTGTAGGCATGTGTGACTTTGAAAGTCGCATATCTGCCTGTGTGTATGAGAGCGTGAGTGTGCGTGCGTACGTATGTGTTTGTGCGTGTGTGTGAATGTGCGTGCATGTGTATTTGTCTCTGTGTTTTTGTGGTTAGTGTGTGTGTGCGTGTGTGTGAGTGTGTGTGTGTGTATGTGTGTGTGTGCGTTCGTGTTGGGGAGGGGGGGGGTAAGATGGATAGGAAGAAGAAAACAGGGATTACTTAGTTTTGATAGCAAATGTTTTGTGTTTTGTTTAGCAGTGAAGAGGTTTATTTTACTTATAGTTGTGCTGTTTTTTCCTTACCTTCTCTGTTCGATATCAAAGACATGACTATTTTTCCTTTGTAGTTGTGCGCTCGTGTATGTTTGTACAACACCCTCGAAGGGTGTCAGGCAGCCATCCTCTGTAGACGAAAAACAACAAGGTGGAATCAAGTTAAAATTAAGCAATGTATCGCGACGCGGTACTAGAATCAAGCTAAAATTAAGAAATGTATCGCGACACGGTACTGGAATCAAGCTAAAATTAAGTAATGGATCAAGCTAAAATTAAGTAATGTATCGCGACGCGGTACTGGAATCAAGCTAAAATTAAGTAATATATCGCGACGAGGTAGAATCAGGCGCTATTTAATGTTTGAGCACATGGAGTTATTGATATCCTATTACAGCTTGTTTATTTGTCTTGCTTTAGGGGAAACAAAAATTGTATTTGTCTCGAATAGACGTGATTATTGTAACGAGTGCGTGATTGCACACCGATGTCATCCCAGAATAACAAGGTTCTATGCGCTCAGTACCTAGTATTCAGAAATTTGAGCGTAGAAATTAGTTTG
>NW_004797640.1:780496-782303 GCF_000002075.1 Aplysia californica | reverse complement strand
TCTTCTTCTTCTTCTTCTTCTTCTTCTTCTTCTTCTTCTTCTTCTTCTTCTTCTTCTTCTTCTTCTTCTTCTTCTCCTTCTTCTTCTTCTTTACACAACAGGAATAAGAAAATCAAGAAGCAGTTTCATATTCGCACATCGACAATATGTGTTTCACACCAAAGTCTGGGTTAAAGACGTTAATGTACAAGAAGGCCCCACACGCATCATTTAGCAAGTTAGCCCCAGCAACAACTGAATCCATAATCCCAGTCTAAACAAATTATCAACTTCCAGTTAACACATAGACGACCTGGACACCTGGAGTGAGTTCTCGTTTGAGGACAATAAAACACAGAAAGACTAAACAAAAGGAACCCCCCCCCCTGCCCCAACAACCCGTAATCAAGAGAAAAAAATAGGACCACCACAACGCTGTATTTAATTAAAAAACGTTTCATTCCGGTTCAAGTACGTAGTTTCTCCCCCCAAGACGGTCTAGACGTCACCACACAGGTCTAGGAAAGTACTCACCAGTCTGTTGGACACTGTTTCAGAGATGTCAAAGAGTGCATTAAAGTCTGGCTCTGGTGAAAATAGGTCAGCTTTTATGTCATAAGTGTATGCTGTAAATTCCCAATTTAAAAAAAACAACCCAACTAATTGTAGTCAAACAGCACAGAAAGCGGATTAGGAACGTTATTTTGCAATGACTTTCATAAGTGGGATTTTAGATTCTATTGGTAATTCAACTTTTAGACCCGTAAGCACAGCAATAAGAAGAGTAAACAGAGAATTTAAAAAAAAATTATATTTCATACGCAGACAGACGAGAGTCAACAAGCTTGCCGGATAGGTCAGATACATAAAGAATCTGTCCAAAACAAAACTCCATGATTCCTTTCTAATCATTGCTTAAACATCAATTAAAATGTTATGGCACTCTGTAAACCACATTTGCTAAGCAAAAGCAACCTTCCACAAAATGAAACAAATATTCGCAAACATCAATCAGTCACTTGAAACAAGAAAAACAGTACTGAAAAGTTACATCGAGCCAATCCTATTATACCGGTGCTATGCATGGGCAATCAATAGACAGCTGAAAAGAACATTATTGAGGAGACAGAGTTGTGGTTCATAAGACGCATGCTGCGTATCCCATGGGCTGTTAGAAAAGCAAATGAAGAAGTCTTGGCTGAAGCAAATTGCAGACGACAGCTTATGACGAATATACGAAAGCGACAGCAAATTTCATTGGACACACAATGCGGAAAAAAAATTTAGAGAATACTGTAACAGCAGGCAAGTTTGAAGGAAAGAGAGGCAGAGACAGACAGAGGGGAAAGATACTGGACACGTTGACACATTGGCTGGGAGCAGCAAGAACAACGGACACCATTGCTGTAATGCAAGACAGAGTGAAGAGTAGGTCCATGGTCGCCCACGCCAGTCGGCAAGGCACCGAGAGATGATGAAGGTACTCTGTACATCTACAGTAGAGGCAATTAAGCTTAAGCCAACCCTGGGACACAGCTTCATGTGTATTGTCAATATAAAACTAACCGTTTGGTTAAATTAGACAGTTCACATTAGAGCTAACAAACTTTTCAAGATGCAACAGATCTTGAAAAGTGGAGGAAGAAGCAAGTCTTACTAACAAAGAAGTACACAGAGATGTCTAAAATAGGGGCGAAAGTGAACTAAGACCTCCTCCCCTTTTTACACACACACACTCACACACCACAGCCCATATACACATTTATATATAACACACCCTACAACGCGCATTAGAACAGATGACCGATTAAAAAACTAAAAAACAAAC